>NW_027040668.1:3150000-3337500 GCF_037179485.1 Ochlerotatus camptorhynchus | reverse complement strand
GAACTTCTCCATCGTCCATCTGGGGGGTGCGTAACAACTACACATGAAGATTCCGTTGATTTTGGCGATGACGAAGCCTTCGTATGAGCTCGCAACCACTTCTTGAATGGGGTATCTGCCCATAACTTGTATAGCTGCCATCCCAGCTCTATCCGCAACCCAGTTACCGTTATCGGGAGGGACTCGATACGGTTCCGCAATGATTGCAACGTCGCACTTTGTTTCTGTTGTCGACTGCCACAACAGTTGCTGAGCAATGTCGCAATGATTGAGGTTTATTTGGGTTACCTCCATTACTGTTGGCCTGCCATCGCCTTTTTGTATGCTAGGCATTTGAAGCCTCCCGTCGTATGATCGTTACCGTCCTCTTTTTTGCAGAGCATACACCTCGGATGCTTCGTGCAGCCTCTTGCAACATGGCCTTTCTCTCCGCATTTCCTGCACAGATCAGATCTGTCAGGGCCATTGCAGTTCCTCGCCTGGTGACCGAATCCCATGCACTTGAAGCATCGCTCCAATTGCTTGGTAACCCGAGGAGTGGCTTTCAGCGAGCACAATGACCAGCCAACCTTGACCTTGCCCGTCTCCAACAGCTTATTCGCTGCAGCTGTCGAAAGCCGTATAACCGCCGTTTGCATGCCGCCGTACGCCTTCCTCATGCGGATTGACATCGGGACATCTCCCAGATCGCAGTACACTCTGAACGCACTTCTTAGCTCCTCTTCTGTGGTGATCTCGTCCAGGTCCCTGCACTCGACCACTGTCTCCTGGGATAGAGCTCTTACGCTCGCCCCTTCGCCAAGAGACTTTTCAACGAGCTCCTTGTAGGCTGAGCTCTTGATAGCAGGATCCTTCTTCAGCTCAAAGAGGATCTCGCCTTTCTGGGTTCGCCTGGTTTTCACCACGTTCTCTCCTAGTTGCTTCAACTCCGGATCCTCTCGTACCTTCCGGAGGAGTGCTGCATACGACGTTTTGTCCTTAGCTTCGACGATCAGAGCATCGCCCTTACTTCGCTCCCGACGAGTCCTGGGTATCTCCTTCTTCTGTTCAGCTTTCTTCTTCACGTCTTTTTCCTTCCGTTTTTTCCACTTCTCCTTTGGCTTCTCGACGGTACGCCAGCCTTCCTCCTTGTTGTCTTCTTTGTCGTTCTTGACTTTTTTCAACTCCTCTTCCTCTCCTGGAGTTTCCCTTTTCCTCTTCTCCGAGCGTGGATTTCGAGGTCCCTTTGGCGTCTCCTGTATTTCAGCTGCTGCTCTCTCCTTGGCCTCGATCAGTGCCCTTTCGGCAGTTACGGACCTCGTCCTCAGCGCATCCTGTTCACGTTCGGCAGCAATAATGGCGGATTTGATGCCCGTCACCATTTCCTTTATTGCCTTGTGGACGTTGCTCTTATCCTTGATGAAGTCATGGAGTTCATTGATCCTCCTCCTGACCTCCATCAATTTGGTCTTCCCAAGCTGCAATCCTTCTTGGGGTGTGCTACTGCTGGATTTCGGTGTGAACACCTGGCTTAGCATAAGACCTAGCTCTTCTTGGTGTCCTTGCTGCTCACCTTGGGGCTTACTGCTGCTGTTGGAACTCGCTGTTGCCTCCAGGTTCAACACTGGTGATCTCTGCAATATCCCGCTCCTTGCGAACACGTTCGCTCCTCCGTTTTCAATTTCTGGCGTCTTGCCGTCGTCCTTCATATTTTTTTGGGTTTTCTCATTTTCTTCTTTTTTGTTTTTTTCTCCGTTTTTCTCCATTCTGTTGGGTCCCCCCTCCGGGCCGCTATCTCCACTCGTTGTATGTAGTCGCCTATCGTGATACCATGGTTATCTATGCAAGCAGGGAGGCCATGCTAGGGTTGACACGGTCCTTCATGGGGGCCGTGTTCAGAGCCAGATCGGCGTAAGTCAGGAATGTTACATCTGAGTCTACTACTCACCAATCACCAATTGGTGACGAGTTTTGAACGTATCCGGAGGCCTGCCAAGGTTTTACCGGGACGGGGGCAGCCGCACTATTAGCCCACTCGCCATTTCAAGAAGGTGTCACCCTTCTTTACTTAGGGAGCAGAATAGCACGACTGTCAGCCCTGTAGCGTGGTATCCAATCCATTGTGCCGTGTCGTGTCCATAGTTCCATGCCGTATCCAGTATGCCGTAATAAGGATCTTACTGGCGTCGATCCTAATGTGCCGGTTGGCACTCCTGCGGGTTGACGAAGCATTTCCTCGATCGACGTGTTATGGTTACCGCGCCAGTGTTCGCGTCGCACCCCCTCACTTTGCTATTGTCAGAAGGACAACATTGCCCAGGCTACACCACGGGGAGGTGTGAGGTAGGAACTTGTGCGCACTTTTCAACTCGTCTTCTGTTGTGATCTCGTCCAGATCCCTGCACTCGACCACTGACTCCTGGGATAAGGCTCTTACGTTCGCCGTCTCGCCAAGAGATTTTTCGACGAGCTCCTTAAAAGCTGAGCTCTTAACCGTAGGGTCCCTTTTCAGCTCGAATAGCATCTCGCCTTTCTGGGTTCGCCTGGTTTTCACCACATTCTCGCCTAGTTGTTTCAACTCCGGATCGTCTCTCACTTTCCGGAGGAGTGCTGCGTAGGACGTTTTGTCCTTCGCCTCAACAACCAGAGCGTCACCCTTGCTTCTCTCCCTACGAGGCCTAGGCTTCTCCTTATTCTTCCTGTCTTCCTTCTTCTTCTCTTCCTTCTTCCTCGCTTCTTCTTCCTTCCTCCTCGCTTCCTCTTCCTTCTTCCTCACTTCATCTTCCTTCTGTTTTTTCTTCCTCTCCTTCTGGTTCTCGACTTTACGCCACGCACCATTTTCTCCCATCTCCTTGATGCCTTCCTCGTCGTCCCTGCGTTTTTTGGGCTCCTCCTCATCTCCTGGCGTGTCCCTATCTCTCTTTTCAGGACGTGGATTTGTGGGTCCCTTCGGAGTCTCGTGTGCTTGAGCCAGTCTTATGCTCTCCTTGGCCTCCAGCAGAGCCTTTTCGGCATTTTCGGCCCTTTTTCTCCACTCTTGACATTCCCGATCTGCCACTGTTATGCCGGATTTGATACCGGTCACAAGTTGCTTGATCTCTTTGTGTACGTTGTTTTTATCCTTCACGAACACATAGAGATCATCGATCTTCCTCCTGACCTCCGTCATTTTGGTTCTCCCGAGCTGCAGTTCTTGGGATTTGCTACTACTGGATATTGGTGTGAATATCTGGCTTAGCCCAACGCCTGGCTGCTCTTCTTGAAACTTACTGCTGCTGCTGGAACTCGCAGTGACCCCCAGGTTCGACACTGGTGATCTCTGCAATATCCCACTCCTTGCGAACACGTTTGCTCCTCCGTTTTCACTGTCTGGCGTATTGCCGTCGTTCTTCATATTTTTTTTGGTTTTTTTCATTTTCTTCATTTTTATTTTTTTCTCCAATTTTATCCATTCTGATGGGTCCCCCCTTCGGGCCGCTATCTCCACTCGTTGTATGTAGTCTCCTATCGTGATCCCATGGTTATCTATGCAAGCAGGGAGGCCATGCTAGGGTTGACACGGTCCTTCATGGGGGCCGTGTTCAGAGCCAGATCGGCGTAAGTCAGGAATGTTACATCTGAGCCTACTACTCACCAATCACCAATTGGTGACGAGTTTTGAACGTATCCGGAGGCCTGCCAAGGTTTTACCGGGACGGGGGCAGCCGCACTATTAGCCCACTCGCCATTTCAAGAAGGTGTCACCCTTCTTTACTTAGGGAGCAGAATAGCACGACTGTCAGCCCTGTAGCGTGGTATCCAATCCATTGTACCGTGTCGTGTCCATAGTTCATGCCGTATCCAGTATGCCGTAATAAGGATCTTACTGGCGTCGATCCTAATGTGCCGGTTGGCACTCCTGCGGGTTGACGAAGCATTTCCTCTATCGCCGTGTTATGGTTACCGCGCCAGTGTTCGCGTCGCACCCCCTCACTTTGCTATTGTCAGAAGGACAACATTGCCCAGGCTACACCACGGGGAGGCGTGAGGTAGGAACTTGTGAGAACCAGAGCTAGGTTGTCAACTCACCATTTGTAGCCCTGTGTGTGTGTGTGTGTGCGTGTGTGTGTGTGTGTGTGTGTGTGTGTGTGTGTGTGTGTGTGTGTGTGTGTGTGTGTGTGTGCGTATGTGTGTGTGCGTGTTTGTATGTGTGTGTGTGCCAGCCGGGGGCGTTGGACAAGTAGAACTGCGAATAATTTGATCAAATCTCATGCTCCGTAATGGTGCCCTTTATGTTGTGAAGACTAGTACTTCAAAAAGGATAACTTTTGAGGCAAGACAGGGTGTCCTCAACAAGTTAAGGGAACAGGATGCACTAAATGTCCACAACAGGTACAGCAAAACATCACATAGACGCCCTTATTCACACTAACTACTCAGGGGGTAGAGGGTCAAGAAGAGCCACCGCCGCCAACTAAAGCTTGAACCGGGTACCTGGGACTCCCACGATATACCCGCGGCAATGGTCAGCAGACGATGCCCTGTGCGTATTTAGTATGTAATATGTTTTAATTGGATACACAAAATGTTTGAAGCCATGCGTTATCTAAACCATAATTTGCATCACCGCAAATACACTTGTCAACAATCTTCAACTGGAACGTACTCACCAAATCACTTCACCCGGGAGCGCATTCCCTATGCTTCCATGCATATTTTTTTTCCCTCCACTCCAACCACACAACAACCAAATATCACTTTTCTTCACTTTTCTTTTTCAAGTCAGTCAGTGCATAAAAGCAATGCACATCGCAAAACCCTGACAATAGATCAGCGCCGTTCTCATCACCGCGTAAATAAACAGAAATTAAAATTTTCACTCGCGATGCCACAAATTTCTGGACAATCAAACTTCGCAGCGCCAAATCTTCTCTCCTTGAGGAAATAAATAACTGTCCCTAAAGTGGAAGGTTCGTCGCCCAATATATCTCTAATGCTGTTGGGAAGTGCGTACTGCTCCCGTAGATGTTGGTATTGCGGACACAGGCATAGGATCCCAAGTAACATTGCAAGTTTTATCAAAATTTTAAAGCGTTCTACAAGTACAATTCATGGTCTACAGAACCCTCATTAAACCTAAATTGTTACTTGGGATGTGTTCATGCAGTGATTCCGCAAACGTAGCACATCCTGTGGAACTGCGTCGCACCAAAACTATGTGAGATCCTTGTATGGCCTGTCCTAAGACGTGAAACCACCTTCTGGTCCCGTATTTTCGACATATTCGTCCACTTGCTCGTCGTTCCTTTGATTCTTCGGATGAAGAGGGATTTGGATTTTCACTGCTCTGCTTCCCAGGCTTCCCACATTTTGCTGACTATCCATCGATCTATGTCCTGTAGTGGCACTTCGTCGGTGTAACGGGGGCCTGCTGGTCCCAACCCTGCCAGGCTGTCGGCTTTGCTGTTTCCTGGGATACCGCACTGGCCAGGGATCCAGGGGCACACCGTGTTCGGGGGTGTGGCCTCCGCGATACCCTGTATCCAGGGGTGCGTCGGGGTCTTAGATGTAAGGGCTTGTATCACGCTGTACGAATCGGATAGCACCAGTATGGGTCGGTCCGAGGGTGTTGTAACGGCAACAAAGATGGCCGCAGCTTCGGTGGAGAAAACCGAGCATTGTGGCGGTAGGCTGCTACTCATCGGTGCTGAAATTTCTGACCCTCGCTCGGGAAAGCGTTCCAGATAACTTCAGGAATCTTCACTACAATTCCATTAATTTCAGGGCTGTTTCAAGAATATCATCAGGAGAATTTCGAAAACTTACACCTGTGTTCAATATAATAGCAGCGCATGCCGATTTCCATACAAAATAGTCAACTTTGATATGAAGTAACTTTGTTAATTTATCTGAAACGCTCGAATTTGTTGAGAGCGTGTAGCTTGTCGCGCGCATCGTTGAATTTGTTTTACTTCTACTCCACATTTAAGAGCGAAGACTGATGAAGACAGAATATTTCCGATGCTGTTTGTTTGTTTCTCAGTGATCTATATGGGCATCCAAAACTTCCCTTATGCATTTTTGGTGCAGCTTGGATTAGAGGGGAGCATGTTAATCATGGAGTAACCACCATGGCAGGCCTGATCCTGTGCAAATGCATAGATAAAGAGTGCTCAGCTGCAATTTAATTTTTGCAACTTTATAAAACTCCCTCAACAAAACAATCCAATAATTTGAATACTGCCTTAAATAAACATAGTTTTCATTACAGATACGTAGCAGTAGCCACTGCCAGTGGATCATTTTTTTCCATTATCAATAGATACTACGATATGTTTTACCCCATGGGGCGGAAAGGATTTCATTGTACCGTCGTTGAGTGCCTCGCATCTCTTCGTGGAATCCATGTGTATATATATCCAATAAACGCATGTTTTCTTGCTGAATCGAAACCTTCTACGTAAACCTACTCAAGCTGCAAAGTAACGGGAATTTCCTCTAACCTAACTCATCTTGATATTGGTTTCTTGGATTTGAGATAGGCATATCAGTTAGGCTTCCTCCAAGTGCGCAGCGTCAAAGTGATTGATACCATGATATGTGACAAATAATGGTGGTGATATTTTTGTTTTTCCCCGTTTTTTTTTCTTAGGGTTTCTTTTGCCTAGGAAATATCTCAAACACGGGGCGGTTCGAATTAAATTGGAGACAATTGTGTGGATTAAGATCATTGACAGCAAGTTTAGTTCCTCGCATTGTAAACCAAAAATTGAACCTCTACAGAAAGTCATTAAAAAAATGTTGCATCGTTTAACTTCCGCAAGGTACGGTATGGAAGTGAATGAACTGACATGCCGCAGCCACCCTGAAGGCAGACTGAAATATTTCAGAAGATACATGTTAGCGTCATGCGATGCCCCTGTTCCTTTTTTTTACACCATCCCCTCTGAAAGGCCTGTACCTGTCAGAGCGAACAATGAGAAGAAATTTCATTACTTTTCTACAGTGAACTGTGTCTTACCCACGAGGGACATACGACCAGCACCGCAAAGCGCGACAGCATAATGCCGGAACACAGGTCGCTGCTTATTATGTGATGAGACTCGCCGTTGAGTCCTCCGAAGAGGGACCGTGTTTTCGATGTCATCGTCATCGCCGTCGCCGTCGTTCCCGTTTCTCAGCTGCAGAGCATGGATCAGCAATATACGAAATTTTGCGACATAATTTGCAAAGTGTACGAGTATATTAAATTAATGAAGAATTACTGTCACAGCCAACCGCTAAATCATTTTTATGGCACACGGGCTCGGCATCCAAGAAGGTAACAAGAGGACATTAAATCCTTTTTCCATATATCCGGAACAAGGTTGATACCTAACCTGGCGGTGACGACGATGACAACGACAAAAACGGGGGCGTCTTAACACTCATGACATGTTGACTCTCCGCCCCTCATCGTCACTTTCAGAAGATGGGGTTATGTTCAAGTGATGAGCTGAATTTTAATTTGAAACGGTAAAATGACAGCGATAACAATCACCACTTTACGCCTGTGAAGTGTCTTTGTTTGAGGGGAATTCCAAAATAGATCAGTTGACAGGTGAATGTGTTGTATTAGTAGAACACAGGTGAGTTAATTGGATGTTAAACTACCGATGTAGCTGGATGACAAGCAAAGTCCTATGAAGTAAATGCTCAAGATATCAGTGATGGGCGGTGCACGCTGAGTGTTGTAACTTCTAGCTCTAACATCTTGGCTTCCTTGCTGGCTGTTTAACGCCTAAGTTTTCGAAACAGGCTAGTAACAATAAAGGTTAATTTGTTTTCGGAGAAATCCATCCGTAAAACGGGGTATCTTTGATAATGCGGGTAACTTTGATAGTATGATGTAAAGATTAAATTTACTCACTGCGCTTTTTCCAAACTAGAAACATTGGTTCCATATTGTAGCTTAGGGTATTTCCGTTGATATCGTATATAGTTTTTTATATAGTATGTGTTACATATTTTACAAACATATTAAAAAAACAATTAACGTGTTTTTCACCTGTTTGAAAAAACACTCAAACCATCACTTATGAAATGTATTTCCGATATAGTCATCACAAATTCAATGTTGAATTATTATTGTTTATGATGTTTTCTGATTATATACTCATTCTAAGTTTCATATTTAAAGAACTAAATTGTTTGAGTTTTACCCATTTTTTCTACATTCATCGAGCATTATCAAAGTAACCCCACATCTTAAAACTGAAGTTCGGTCACAAAACTAAAAAATAGTTCAAATGCTTTAATTTCCGTTAAACATATTACTAACGAATTGACTCTTAGATCCTCAGTACTTGTTTTAAAAATATAAAATTTGAAAAACATTCATTGCTGTTAAAATTATTTAAAATATTTTTTAAAAAACTATCAATGTTAACCCGTTTTACGGTACTATATATATTCGGAACATGAGACGTGAAGGTATCGGATAAATGGGTGAGAACGGTGAGGTGTTGCGGCAGAAGTTTGTAGCAATAAGACATGGTGACCAGCGGGGATCACTTTACACCAAGAACAAGTGCTCAAAGTTACGTCGATATTCCACGATGAACATCATGATGAAAATCAAATCAAGCATATCTGCTTCAGCAGAAAATGGAGAAATCCGGAATATCGCGGCTGGCCATCACTTTCTAATGGATGTGAAGCACAGACTCAGGCATCGATAAATTACATGCCGATAAGATTTAGCAATGAATAATCCAATGAAAATATTGAAGAGCGAAGAGAAGCAAAACCCGCTGTAGAGTGGGCGAGATCCATGTGAACCAAGAACCAACTGTCAACAGTGCTAATCCGCTCTACAAAGAAAAGTCACCCACTCGTACAGACCGTCAAGCAAGCGTGGGTGGACTGCCTCGTTGACTAAAGGTAGAATGCTATAATAAATTGTCGGTTTGCGTCTTTTGTACGTAGCCAAAAGTAAACACAATCTTCGTTCAAAAATTTACCGGACGTAAAAATTACAATGCAATGCTACACACTTAGAAAGAATCATGTAAATTTAGGTGCTCTGAGACTGACATATACAAGCGTCAATTTTGACATAAAATTAAGTCATAACAGACGCGCAATTCAACTGAAGCAAACGTACACAGCAAAAAAATAATTTTGATATCACGTCAAAGTGGATGCACTACAATCATGTCGAAAATATGGTGTAATATTACTTGCTAAAAAGGACAAAATTATCATTAATACAATGCATGAACTGACATTACGCTGCTTTTACTGCATTTGTTTATTTATGTGGTCATAAAAATTACATGAAATTTTCGACATGATTGTAGTGCATCCACTTTGATGTGATATCAAAATTATTTTTTTGCTGTGTACTTTTCGTCGTGTAACGAACTTTTCAGTCTCGGAGCACTTAATTTTACATGACATATTTGTTAACGTCTCATCTTTTATGCCAAAAATGGATTCCGTCACGTGTAAAATTAGTTATTTCTAAGAGTGTAGTATCACTTTCACTTTTACTAATTCACTTTCACTTTCAGTTAATTCACTTATTCACTTTCAATTCACTTTCAGTATTTACTATTCACTAGCACTTTAAACTCACACTAAAAAAATCTGAATTTTACTGATGATGTAAACATCCATGCATGCAAACATTCATGTATGTAAACTTCCTTTTCACGTAAACTAGCAGCTTGCAAGAAATGTTGCAAACAAAGGTGGAAAGTTGCATACAATATATGGAATATTGCATGACATGTCTCATAAATTTACACGATTTATAATGTAAATTTGTATGATTTATGACGCTCCATTTATGTGCATCATAGTAACGGAAATTTACACTACTTTTTTTAGCTGTGCACTTTGGATTTAAAATGGCAATGAAAACCATTTTTCCGTGTCCTTAGTGCTTTTGTCATTTCTGCTAAATGTTCTTTAAATCTTGTGTCTAAAGCTCTTTTTTCTGCCCTATGTATTTTTTTAAAACTTGTAACAGGATATTTTGTAAACTCCTGCTTTTCCTAAATCTTTAACAGGGTCTTTAGTGTTTCCTAATCTCGTCCTTAGTTGGTTGTTTCTGCTGGTGAAAACAAAGTATCGCAATCCTAGACTCTCACCAAGTAAAAATTGTGAAAACACCTTTAATGTGATATTTATTTACGTTAGCCTCCTCTATGTAAATCATAGGTCTTTGATGTCAGTATTTCTCAATATTATGAAATGCACAACTTTAACCAAGAAACCCTCTCACTATGACGCTCTATTTAAAAGATAAAATCTAATGTATTATAGGCCAGTGGTGCTCAGCTGAAGACATATCGCGGGCCATATACAAGTTTCTACGTAATATGTGGACCACACTCTGCACCGTAGTAAGGGAAGGCTAATTAATTATGTCATTCAAATTTGGCCCATTTTTAACCCCCCCCCCCCCCTCCTCCCTTTGTCACATTTTTTTATGGACCTTATTTTTTTGTGTGTATGGCTCGTCACAGTTTCCAATACCCCCCTCTCCCCTAAAAGTGTGACATAATTGATGGACGATTCCTAAGAGGATGGCGAAAACAGCCAAGGCGACAAGCTAAAGAGGCAGACCAAAGATTTTTTTTTGCGACTTCATAGTTCATTGCATCAAAAAACTATTATTTTTTGGATCTTGAAAAAAAAATAATTAGATAACGAATCAATAAAAACATTGTTTACATAAAATTTTTAACAGATTTTATGAGCTCTAGACTTAAGTTAATATTTTGAAGTTGAATATTTTGAATGAATTCCGAAACCTCATTGAGACATAAGAAATTTTCCAAACTACAGAGTCATGAAAATTATCCGAAGTCTGCTATCCTGAACGCCGTTAAAACACGGTTGAATTTTGAAAAGATTGTACCGTAAAACGGGGTATCTTTGATGATGAGGGTAACTTTGGTGGTATGATATAAAAATTAAATTTACTCGCTGCGCTTTTTCCGAATTAGAAACATTGGTTCCATATTGTATCTTAGGGTATTTCCGTTGATTCCGTATGTAATTTTTATATAGTTTGTGTTACATATTTTACAAACATATTTAAAAACAAGTTTTATGTTTTTCGCTTTTTTAAAAAGCACTCAAACCATCATTTATTAAATGTATTTCCAATATAGCCATCTTAAACTCAATGTTGTATTATTATGGCTTATGAAGTTTTTTTTTTAAATAAAACACTCATTCAAAGTTTCGTATTTAGAGAACTAAATTGTTTGATTTTCACTCATTTTTTTTTCTACCTTCATCGAGCATTATCAAAGTAACCCCTAATCAAAATACTGTTCACAAAACTAAAAAAATAGTGCAAATGCTTTAATTTTCGTTCAACATATTACTAACGAATTAATTCATAGATCCTCAGTACTTGTTTTAAAAACATAAAATTTGAGAAACATTCATTGATATAAAAATATTTAGATTATTATTTTTTAGAACTATCAATGTTACCCCGTGTTACGGTACTAAGAAATTCTTTTAGAAACCTTGAGCTTGGAAAAAAGAACTTGAGGTCTTGAACTTGGATGAATAAACAGTAAAAAAATTAAGTTATTCTGAAGAGAACTCTTAAAAAAAAAGGGGGGGTTCTGGGAAATATTCTTAAGGAATTCCGAAGTGACTAGAAAGTAATTTTGAATTGAAATTGAAAGGCTTTGTGAGGAAAGAAAATACTTTTGCAATTTAGTGTTATAAGTAGAATTACATGGCGATTCTGAAGAGAATTCCAATGGGATTGTGAGGAAATTGTGTTGGTGCTTTGTAAACCGAGTAACTTTGTTTAAAACTGGAGCTGTAGAAAATATGCCAAAGACTCTAGAGTCGCTACTGACAAAACTGCCCAATTGTTCGTCTGTAATCTGAAAGTATATGTGAGAGTTTAAATTTTAATTTTCATGTTGTGTGTATGTATGTAAGGTAGTCACCATCCTTCAAAGATCTTGTCTTGTATGCAGCTCCACTTAATAGCAAGATCAATTTGAGCTACCGATCTGAATTCACAATATCACTGTATGAAGGGCCAAAACCGGAAGTGCGGACCCGTTAGCAGAGACACTTACGCGAAATCTACGGAAATTTAGGAATCTCCTTTCAACGATTCGATACAACAAATCGAATAACGCGATTCGCAATACTTACTAAGCTTCCTACAGGGTGGTTTGTAAAAAAAGGCGCGTCAATCTCACTGAAACTGTTGAAGTAGAATTCACACCACCACAATCAAATCGGTAGGATATAGAAAACGATAGTGTTTATTCCCTCCACAGTCATACCACTTCATCGTCCAGTTCCAGGTCAAATGATACCCTGATGCTCCCTCCCAACCTAGTATTTATTTATATAATGAAAATATATGTAATGGAGAAATGCAATATATCAGAACAATAAATATGAAATAATAAATATAAATTTATATCGATAAAACAGTTGATATTCTGCAATGTAAATAATAAATATTTTACATATAATAAGATTCAGCTCTATGTTTCCTTAGATTTCAATATCAAGGGGACGTAACACTGAAATTACAAGATTGTATTAAGCAAATATATATTTTTTATCTCATCTCTACTTATACTTATAGTGTAGGAATGTAAATGTAAAGTGTGATGTATAACTAACAGGACTAACAATAAAATGTTTATCTCATCTAAATGATGCCATGCACCACGAGAAATAATCAGTATAAAAATATATGCATATAATATTGTGTGTTATTGTTGTTTCCACTGCTTCATCCGATTAATTTTAATTTCTATGAGTAATGCAATACTATATACACACTTAGAAATAACTAATTTTACACGTGACGGAATTCGTCTTTGACATAAAAGATAAGACGTAAACAAACATGTCATGTCAATAATAAGTGCTCTGAGACTGAAAAGTTCGTTGCTCGACGAAAAGTACGTTTGATTGAGCTATATATCGCGACTGTTATGACTAAAATTTTTGTAAAAATTGACACTTGTATATGTCACTCTCAAAGCACCTAAATTTACATGAACTTTTCTAAGTGTGTAAATATACAATTGCTCCATCTTATATTGGTAAGGTAGATCTGGTAGCAGTCTGCAAAAGGTTAATTATTTTAATGGTTGTTTTTTTTTTTTTGCAAATGATTTATCAACGAAGAGCCCCGATTCCCAAAATACCCATATTGATGAGTCGGCGTCAGTATTTCCCCTTTTTTCTGAAATAGGATGCTTTTATCTTAGATTTCAAAATGGCGTCGGTCATCGACCGACATTTAGACGTCACCCCGATTCCAAAAATACCCATATTGCTGGGTAAACAAACCACTCGACAATCACGAATTCGACTAACACTAGCACAGATCTATGCGCATGCGCTTAAATGAACCGAAATCAACAAAAGCCAATAAAAGACTAAATGAACACGAGTCAAGCCAAAACAAACAGCATGAAAACTGATCGACAGTGGAGTTGTTGATGTTGAAGTGAATCTTCACGGAGAGAAGACAGAATGACTTTCAATTGAAAGTGATTGTTGACAGCTTCGTCGTCGCTTACGATTTTCGATTGAAATAGACTTTGTAGGCCTTTAAAAGTTAAATCATTTATCCAAATGGATTCCAAAATGGAGTTAAACATCGATTTCCGCCCTTTACACGTCATCTCCGTTTCAAGAACACTTATATTGTAGGTTGTCTGGCAGTTTTTCTTAAACCGGAAGCCACCATCTTAATTTCAAAATGATGCAAAACATCGATTTTTGACCTCTACACGTGGTCTCTGTTCGGAAAATACTCATCTTTTTCTTAAACAAGAAGCCACCATCTTGGATTTCAAAATGGTGTCGAAAACATCAATTTCTGGCCTTTGCTCGTCCTTCTCTTTTCCGAAAATACCCATTCTGTTGGGTGTTTGAATAATTTTCTTAGTCGTTATAAGTCGCCATATTGAATCTCAAAATGGCGTCAAACATCCATTTCCGGCCTTTGCACGTCGTCCCGTATTGTTGAGTGTGTGCCAGTTTTCCTCAAACGGAATTCTTGGCGATAGACACCTTTATTGAACAGTTTCAGGGACATCATAGTCGTCATACGGCCACAATCTTGAAATCCAGCCCGCCGGTTCCGATTTGAAAATACCTATATTGCAAGGTAAACGAAGCATGCTATATTTTAGACATAAAGAAACCACACCCTCCTCCGCGTCCCCCTACTATGATCTTTTTATAGCAAGGAATACGTATGCCAAGTTTGATGGAATACGGTCCAGGCGTTTCAGAGTTATGCTGAAACATACATAGATACAAACATACACACAAACGTTGAGTTTTATTTATAAAAGATTTACTTTTTGAGATATTTTTACTCAACATTATTTAGCGGCGCCGGTTGCGTAGTGGTAAGCGTGATTGCATCCTACCCTAGCAGGCCTGGGCTCAATCTCAGTCAGTACCGCCGGGATGTTCTGAGAAGTTGATGGGTCGATAGGTAGGGTCCAGGTGTGGGAGCTGCCTCTCTTGCGTCAGTAGCATTGGTGCTCAGTATGGAAAACAAGATCGACGGAAAACAAATCAAAGAAAAAAAAAATTACCTCCTTTCTTAAAAAAATATACACAGTATATTTTTTTTTAATTTGAGAAAAAATAAATAAAATCGAAATGTGTTAAATCGGTAGATGTACCTGGCATATTTCACTTGAGTTGTGCTGGTTCGGTACGATGGAATGGAATAATCTTGCATTAAAGTTCAATTTACTTTGATGCATTTAAAAAAAAAACTCAAAAGCAGTTGTTTTGGACGCATTACTTTAGATTGCAAAAAGCTCGTGTCATTTTGTGTAAAATATCAAAAGGAATCAAATAGTGCGAGCTTTTTGCAATCTGAAATAATGTGTCGGAAAAACTGCTTTTGAAATTTTCCAAAAAACATCAAAGTAAATTGAACCGTAAGGGATCATGTATTAAATACGACACATGAAATTAATATACAATTACTCCCTCCCCCTGAGAAAGCATACTTAATGCATCGCCCCTTATCTCATTCCCAGCAGTAAATATGTATCATGTGATACGTTGCCAATTAACACTTTAGATTCCTGTTACCGAAGTACCAAAGCAAACATCAAGGGTTCACCTTTAATTACTTCACCGTAAATGGTCTACTTCTGCTTCGGAAAAGCTTATCGCCTATCGCTTGAATAATCAAACCTGGCTTTCGAATAACGATCCGGTCTGCGGGGCGCTAAAATGCCAAAATGAAAAAAAAAGAGGCTGTCGGAAAAATTTCAAACTCTGCCAGCTCGGATTCGCACGCTTTTCGGTTATACGTCACAGAAATTGAGTTATGTAGGCATAATTTAGGCGCCCGCCATGAGCACGCTTGGAAAGTCAAGCAATAATCGTATATTTTTGTTCCCTGCTTCCGGCGACGAAAATGGGATCGTCACGATGGTGGAGTGGTGTATGCTTTAAATTTGGAAAATTAATATACCGGGAAATAATGCTTTCTAGGGAAATTTAATGAAATCCGTGCTGGTTGCTTGGTTATTGGTATCGAAACACACGAATTTGTATACGAAACGGTTGAGAATTCTCAAATTGATGTACATATATTTTTGAATATACAGAGATAATCCGTCAGCTTCCTCCCACGTGTTTTACGTAACGACATTTTGATAGAGTCTGTTTTATTTATAACACCAGGACGCACGTGGAACGTTTTGTGTAGCATTTTCGCTGTTTGTCAATTAGGGAACGAATGCTGTTCACCTGCCAACATGTCCCTTTTAATTTGCACTTTTATGTGGGTGATGACATATGAACCAACCAAGGCAAGATGGAGGCGGTTCCATTCGATGTGCACCGTCGATGTGGCAGACATCCTTGGTGAGTTGGAGCCAACGATTTAGTTGATAAAAAAAAACATGAAAAATACATCATATTTCGCTCGTTCTTCGGCACAGCAGAATGTCCTGCTACCGGCCACGCATATCTGCACACTAGACGACCGGAGCAAAGTTGTACGACGCGATATTTCTTACTTAATTTCGTTAAAGAATGATATATGACTTCGGAACACAAGTTCTTTTTATTTTGATCGCCTACCTTTTCGCTTCGTTGGAATCGGAAAATTCTTAAGTCCCTGGTGTCGACCAAGTTTCAATCAAACTTCGTAATCTGCTAACCTAAGGGACCGCACCATTCGTAACACGTCCGCCTCACCAAATTGAGCGTTTAGCGAATCCGTACAAAGGATCGACCGTCGAGTTGTCAGCCATATAATGACAAAGGTGCTTTCGAAGAACATGGGTCGTGCACTTTGTGTGTACTTTTCTGCTTACACTGAAGAATAAGCCTCGTGTTATTTTCAAAACACACCTTGAGCACAAACGACATACGACGGAACGGGATGGCGACCGTCAAGTAAGCAAAACTCTGTCCTGTTCCCTCGGGCGCTTCCTGTTGTTGATGTTGTTGCTCGAAAAGATGTACTCACTCGCTCAGTACCCTACGTTGGTGGTTTAGGAAAGGGAAAGTAAACGATGTTGTCTCAGTCAACCCTAATCAGTGGCAATGGGTGAGCTCTAGATGAACCGGAAACAGTGAGGTGCACGATAGCTCGACTGAAGGGTAAACTCAGTGTTGGGGCCCATGCATTAATTATGTCACGCTAAATCGAGGAAACATTTACCCCCTCCCCATATCGTTACGTTTTTCCTATACCTAATGCATTGCTTGTCACAAAATCTTAAACCCCCTCTCCCCCCTTAGAGCTTGACATAATATATGCAGCACCCCTTAGATGGTATCCAATCAGTCTTTCTTGGCAGACATTCAATCAAATATAGGTTGCTTTTTATCAAGATCAGTTCAAGCCAAAATGTACGATTATGATAACTTGGCTAATACAGTATCAGAGCTTCAAAATATAATAAACAAAATTGTATAGGGTAGAGCTCCACTTTAGCGTTAGTGCTTATTTTCGACCTATGGAGTAGAAAGCATCAAACAGCCCAACTAATAACTTTAGTTGCAGAACGGCTTATACAAGCAAACATTGACTTATGAAGCTAGTCTGTGCCTGTATAAGCTATTCTGCATTCTTGTTTATTGGGATATGAACCGTTGAGAGTCTAAGTAATACATAGACATTTGAGTAAATTTTGCACAGTGCGCTATTTTTAGTGAGCGCTCAACTTCCGAGCTGAACAGATGTATTTTTGCTACAGTTCTGTGGAAGTCGAACACAAGCTAATTACCAGTGCCAACTGTGTTTTTTTTTCACTTTCTGCGCATCGCTGAGCCGTTACGTGTCGCTGCGCGTCCAAACGACTTCGCGATGGGCCGTCGAGAAAACACCTTTCGCATAGATTTTGCGAACGTGCCGAAGAAACCGGACAATGCCAAAGTTCACAAATTCTGTGCGACCATATTGGGTCTGAAGCAAGGTGAAGTGCTACGGATTCAGAACAACAGAACCCTCGGAGTTTCTTTCGTGAAAGTCGTCGACCTAGCGTTGGCGCAAGGAATCTGTGAGGAACATGACAACAAACACGAAATTACGGTCGACGGGAAAAAATATCCGTTGAAAATCACACTGGAGGAGGGAGCAGTGGAGGTGAGGCTCTACGATTTATCCGAGGACGTGTCGGATCAAAAAATCACTGATTTTCTAGGAAGATACGGTGACGTAATCGCAATACGAGAACAACGATGCGGAACCGATATCGATTTCCCTGGCATTTCGACCGGCGTTCGTGTAGCAAAAATGACGGTGAAACGAAACATCGAGTCGTGGGTCACGATCGACGGCGAAGTGACGAATGTATCGTATTTCGGGCAGCTACAAACATGCCGCGAATACATGCACATCGGGGCTACTTGCGTGCAAAATAAAAAACTGCTCGTGCAAAAATCATACGCCGATGCCGCAAAGCAGACGCCGTCGCAAAAAACGAGTCCAGTCGACTATAGTGCGAACCAAACCAACACAAACTCAAACCAAGCCGCTCCCATTGCGAACCTAACTAAAACGACCTCGAACCAAGCTTCCCGGCCTCGGTTCGAACCAATCTCGGCCAAAGCTGTTACCATGCCACCACCGAAACAAATTCCCCAACGTCAACAACAGAAGCTGTTACCACCAGTTCTGACCAAACAGAATTTCCCCACGTTAGCCCCTACCTCGGCTTCGATTCCCCCATCGGACAGCGGGTCGTTGACTCCCCATACAAGTCAACAACCCCTCGATAGCGGCGGAGTGGATCGCAAAACTGCTAGTGGTAAGTCCGATGGAAACGAAACAGATTCGTCTGTAGGGTCATCCAGCTCCAGAAGACACCTCCGCACTCGACCACCAGGCAAGAAGCCTCGCGTGGATGACGACTGCGACGACAAGCGAGATGGGAGTAACCAACCGTCCTAATGGCTGAGTTCTCCAGTTACAACCTCGCCACCATCAACATCAACAATATTACGAACGCAACGAAGATTGACGCTCTTCGAACCTTTGTACGAACACTGGAACTGGATATCGTTTTCCTCCAGGAGGTGGAGAATGAGCAACTCTCTATCCCTGGCTTCAACGTTATCTGCAATGTGGACCAAGCAAGGCGGGGAACGGCAATCGCGCTGAAAGACCACATACAATTCTCGCATGTGGAGAAGAGCCTGGATGGTCGTCTCATCGCTTTGAGGGTGCAAAACACGACGCTCTGCAACGTATATGCGCCATCGGGGACAGTTGTTCGTGCGGAAAGAGAAAGATTTTTCAACGGCACGATCGCTTACTACCTTCGGTACAACACTCAAAACGTCATCCTCGCTGGAGATTTTAACTGCGTGCTACGTCCGTGCGACTCAACGAGTTCCAACACAAGCCCGGCTCTCCAAGCGACCGTACGGCAGCTACAGCTTCACGATCTGTGGCTGAAATTGTACCCCACAACCCCCGCACCCACGTACATCACACACAATGTGGCATCCAGGCTCGACCGCATGTATGTCAGCGCTGGGCTTTGCGAGCATCTGCGGAGTGCTGCTACGCACGTATGCTTATTCAAGGATCACAAAGCGCTAACAGCGCGCATTTGCCTTCCCCACCTTGGCCGCGAACAAGGACGCGGTTACTGGTCCCTCCGCCCTCACCTCTTAACCACCGAGAACTTAGAGGAATTCTAAGTGCGATGGCAGTTTTGGACCCGCCAACGGAGAAATTTCCCCAGCTGTATGACATGGTGGCTCTCATGCGCGAAGCCAAAAATAAAATCTTTTTTCCGATGGAAGTCAAGTGAAGTTTTCAGAACTTTCAACGCAGAACAACAACGACTCTACGAGCAATTACGACTCGCATATGATGGCTATTACCAGAATCCCACCATGCTGGTGACCATCAACCGCGTAAAAGCACAAATGCTCACGTTGCAGCGGCAATTTGCGCAAAACTTCATCCGCATCAACGAGACGTTTATAGCCGGCGAGAGCATATCCACTTTCCAGTTGGGTGATAGACGACTTAAAAAAACAACCATAACAGGACTGCAGAACGAACGAGGAGAGCAAATACAAGGCTCTCTGGAGATCGAGCAACACATGTTTCGATACTTCAGGGACCTGTATGCGGCGGAAGAGACGAGGCAGGTGGGGGAAGAAATGTTCGAAACTGAGAGAGCCGTACCCGAGAACGACGAAGCCAACGCAGCTCTAATGGCAGAGATCAGCATTGACGAGTTGAAAAACTCCATCCGAACGTCGCAAAAACGTAAATCACCGGGGATCGATGGTTTGCCGGTAGAGTTCTACCTACGAACTTTCGACGTCATCTATCGAGAGCTCTACTTCGTTATTAATGAAGCTATGACGAATGAGCTCCCATCTGAATTCGCCGATGGCACTATTGTGTTGGTTAAAAAGCGAGGTGGGGATGGGACAGCAAGAGCATACCGTCCGATCAGCCTGCTCAACGTCGATTTTAAAATCCTCTCCCGCGTGATGAAGACCCGCCTGGAACGAGTACTGCGGATCCATCGAGTCCTGAGCGCCTCTCAAAAATGCGCAAATACCGACCGTTCTATTTTCCAAGCTACACTCTCGCTCAAAGATCGTATTGCGCAGCTAATCGCGAGGAAGCGGAAGTTGATCTCGTTCGATCTTGACCACGCGTTCGATCGGGTCTCTCATGAGTTCCTGCATCGGACCTTGCTCTCTCTGGGCTTCGACCAGGGTTTCGTCTGTTGGCTCTCTCGAGTCGCTGCTGCCTCTTCATCACGGCTGCTAGTGAATGGGTGCCTCTCAGAGCCGTTCCATATAGAACGGTCCGTACGTCAGGGAGACCCGATGTCGATGCTGCTGTTCGTGCTCTATCTTCATCCCCTCCTCACACGGGTGGAGCGTGTATGCGCTGGTGACCTTTGTGTTGCGTATGCTGATGACATCACGGTGATTGCCACCTCAAAACACACGATAGACCGTATTTATCAGCTGCTTGGTAGCTTCGAGATCGTATCCGGGTCAAAGCTAAATCGACTGAAAACAGTGGCGATCGATGTTGGTTTTATCAATGGAGATCCACTAACGATACCAGGGCTGCAGACAAAGGAGAATGTCAAGGTACTGGGCGTTATTTTCACCAACTCAGTGCGACTGATGGTTAAACTAAACTGGGACGCTTTAGTATCGAGGATCTCGCAACTCATATGGTTGCATAACATGCGCTCTCTTTCCCTGCAGCAGAAAGTGCTACTGCTGAACATCTTCATTACAGCGAAGGTGTGGTACCTCTCGTCTGTTATTCCACCGCAATGTGCTCACACGGCGAAGCTGACATCAACGATGGGGACTTTCCTTTTTCGTGGGCTACCCGCACGAGTCCCAATGCAGCAGTTTGCGCGCAGCAGAGAGCAGGGTGGATTGAAACTGCAACTGCCGGCGATCAAATGCAAAGCACTTCTAGTCAATCGTCACCTGCAGGAGATCGTTTCCCTTCCCTATTATCAGTCCCTTCTCGCCCAAAATATTCCTCCCCCCGCCGATCTTCCTTGCCTAAAACTTCTCTCACAGCAAATTCCCTTATTTCCACACCACATCCAACAAAACCCCTCCAGCGATCAAATCCATCGTTTCTACTTGGAACAAACTGAGCTACCCAGAGTGGAACGAAACCATCCAGGCATCAATTGGAAAAAGATCTGGATGAACATATCATCGAGAAGGCTATCGTCGAGCCATCGTACTGATCTCTACCTGCTAGTGAACGAGAAGACGGAGCACCGTAGACTGATGAACGTCATCGGCCGTGCAAACGACCCAAACTGTCAGCACTGTGCGGTAGGAATCGAGACTTTGCAACATAAGTTTTGCGAATGCCCTCGAGTTGCTGCAGCTTGGGCACACATCCAGCGAAAATTGACGGCGACGCTCGGCGGCTGGCAGAGGCTGAGCTTCGACGATCTTGTACGGCCAATCTTGGGTAACATGACAACAGTGAGAAGAAATCAAATTTTTAAAACGTTCATTAAGTACATCAACTTTGTCAATGTGAATATTAATAATAGAATAGATGTGGGCGAGCTAGATTTCATTTTGACTCTAGAAGATTGATATATTTTTTAAATATCTTGAATATGTTATTTAAGACCTAAATAAACAATATTTCACAAAAAAAAAAAAAAAAAACATCTTGAAAGTTCTGTGAACTGCTCGGAAGTTCTCGGAAGTTGTTTGAAGATCTCCTTGAAAGTTCTGGATATTTTTTCAATACTTCAGGTTGGCAAAGTATTATTCTGAAGATCTTCAACTGTTCAACATTTCAAGTCGCGTTTCTTAGATATTTTTAATTTGGTTATTGGGTTAATTTGGTGTTATTATTCTGAAGATCTTCAACAGTCCAACAATTAAAGCAATTTAGAAGTTCGGTGAACTTCCCTGAAGTTCCGTAAACTTCCTTGAAATTCCGTGAACTTCCATGAAATTCCGTGAACTTTTTTGAAGTTCCGTGAACATTCTTGAAGTTTCGTGCTGCACTTATCTACAGAATTTATTAAACTGTGTGGAACTTCAGAAAAGTCCTTGGATATTTTTTCAACACTTCAGGTTGATCAAGGTTAATTCTGAAATTTTTTCAAATGTTCTATAATTGAAATCATTTCTCTCAGATATTTTCTCAAATTGTCAGGTTGATCAGATATTATTCCAAAGTCGTTCAGATGATAAAAATATACCATTAAATCATTTGGATATTTTTTCAAGACATCATATTGATCAGATTTTATTCGGAAGATCTTCAACTGACCAACAATTTAAATGATGTCTCTCAGATATTCTCGCATATTGACCAGTAATTATTCCAAAAACCTTCTATTGATCAAATACTTTCATAAAGTCCGTGGGATATTTTCTCAAGACTTCAGGTTGATCAGCATTGATTTGAAGCTCTTCAACTGACCAACAATTCAAGTTAAGTTTCTCAGATATCTTTTTAACGCATATCTCAAAGAACTTCAGTAGATTAAATATCTCTATATTTTTTCTGTAGACCTTCAACTGTCCAACAATTCAATGTATGTATCTCAAAAAATGTTTAAGGTAGCAGGTTGATCAGGCATTATAACAAAGACCTTCAGTTGATCAAAGATCTCCATGAAGTTCTTTGGATATTTTTGAAAAACTTCAGATCGATCACGTATGATTCGGAAGATCTCTAACATTCCATCATTACAAATTAAGACCTTTGGATACTTTTTGATTACGTTTAACAACTTTTCAGTCTGTATTTATTGTTTTTATGGAAAATTTATAAGTTGCTGAGATATTCTCTGAAGATATCAGGTTCATCAAAAATTATTTCAAAGACCTTCAGTTGATCAATGATCTCCATAAAGTACTATATATTATTTTTTTCAAGACTACAGTTTGATCAGGAAATTAGGTTTACAGCTGTCTAGCAAATTAAATAGTGTCAAGCGCATTTCCTCTCAATAGATAAAGATCATCGGAAACTATTCCAAAAAAATCAGATGTTCAAAGGTTTTCATCAAATCCTTTTGATATTTTTTTTTTAAGATCAGGTACTATTCAGAAGATCTCCAACTGTCCAATAATTCATATCGCGCAATATTCTCTCAACTTATCAGGGTAATCAGGAATTATTCCAAAGACCATCAGTTGATCAAAGATCTTATTCTTCATCAAGTTCTTTGGATGTTCTAATAAGACATCAGATTGATCAGTTATTATTCTGAAGATCTTCATCTGTCTAACAATTTAGGGATCATACAACTACAGGTCAATATTTCCTTAATTTAATAAAATTGCTCTGAAGCTATCTTATCGTCCTCGATGTACTCAGGACTTTGCTAAATATTGTGAAACTATGAAAAAAAGTTTCAAATTTTTTTTGAAGATCTCTTGAATTTCTTGAATATATTGCATTATTTTTAAATTAATGGAACTACCAAGAAGTTTTCAAATTAATTAAGTTGAATTTTCACCAATTTTTGAAGTTCCTAAAATTCACATTTTAATCATATAAAATTCGTAAAATACTCTCACATTTTTTTGATCTTAACTTCCCTTGCGTTCTAGAAATTCACTCGGAGCATTGCTGAAGATCCCGGAGACTTCTGTAAAATTCTGCAATTATTTGAACTGTTCTTCCGATTCTTTTCTCAAATTTCTAGTTGCCTTTCCAATCAAACAGGTTAATCAACAATTAACAATTATTATACGTTAAACAGACTACAGGTTGATCATAAATTAAAATCGCCAGCTGTCTAACAATTCAAATCATGTCTCCCAAATTTTCTCTCAAGATATTAAGATCATCGAAAACTATTCCATAGATCATCAGTTGATAAAAGGTTTTCATAAAATCCTTTGGATATTTTTTACGATCAGGTATTATTCTGAAAATCTCCAAATGAATTATTTCAAAGATTATCAGTTGACCACAGATCTTCATCTTCATAAAGTTCATTGGATTTTCTAGGAAGATTACAGGTTGATCAGCTATTATTCTGAAGATCTTCATCTGTCCAAAAATTCAGGAATCATGTCTCCCGGATATTCTCTCAAGATAACAGCTTTAAACGAAATTATTCTAAAGATCTCTAGTTAATCAAAGATCAAAAGAATTTCGATTCACGTCTTAAAGATATTCCCTCAAGATATTAAGTTCATCAAGAATTGTTCCAAAGACCTTTAAGTGATTAAAGGTTCAAAAAAGTCTACAGAACTTCAGGGAAGTTCACAAAATTTGTGAAGATCCGATCAGCTCTCAAGTCACCAGATTTATCAGAAATTGTTCCTCTGGTCTTCTATTTTTTTTTAAGATTTTGGTTAATCACGGTTTAAAAATGCAGGTATTCTTCCAAGATGGCAGGTTGAAGAAATTTGAGAAAATATAATTCAAGTTCACGGAACAAAGTACCAAAGAAGTATTCAGGGATTTTCAAGGAACTTCAGGGCACAATATAGAGGTTCAGAGAAACTCTGTTGAGAAAATTACAGAGATGTTCAGTTTTGGGTCGAGCAGCTTCGTAAAAAATCATGGATCTTCAAAAATGTTCATGGCACTTCAGAGAAGTTTTCAAGGAACGGTGAAGTGCACGGAACTTTAATCAAGTAAACGAAAATAATAAATTCTGTTCAAACATTTCAGAGAAGTTTACTTAACTTCAGGAAAAATCAGTGCAGGAGATTGCAGTAAAATTCAGTTTGGGGAAGTTCCGACTTTTTTATGAAATTTCATTTAAATTTGAGGAATTGCATGGGAAATGTATGGCTCTCAGTGTTCGGAAAAAACTCAAAAACACAAATCTCATGCATGATCTACTACGCCTATCACACCACCGATGGGTTTTCAGGTTCAAACATTTATTTCTTTATAGTTTGGAGTTTTTTACTTTCCTTGATTTGTTATCCGTCGATTTTGTCATTAATAAACCCTTTGGAATAATTATCAGAACATTAATTGAATTTCCACGTTTTCTTTTATAATTCACTCCTTCCGTTATAAATTTACCAAGAATGAAAGTTTCCTAAGAATTCATTTGCAATTTTTCCTCACAAATTTCTTACATTTTTCCTCAAAATCTGCTCGGCAAACTCTGGTGGAATTTTTTTCCGAATTCCTTTGAAGTTCCCCGGAGTTTTTCTCAGATTTAATTGTAATCCTTTATTTAGCACCCTCTATAGAGTTCTCCTGAATTCTCCTGAAATTTCCAAGGAATTATGATCCGTATTAAGTTTTCCCACAAATTTCTTAAATTGTTCCTCAGATTAGCCTTGGCTTTTCCTTTGGGACTCCCAGGCGTTCCACTCAGAATTATCATGGAATAATCCGCCGAAATTTCATAGAGCTTTAATTAAAATACACTTTCAATCCGATTCAGGATTTTTTGAAAAACTACTTAAAGTTATCCCAGCTTTCACATGAAATCTGGAATTGCTTGGTGTTCTTCTCAACGATTTTTGCCCACTCCTTTGTAGCTATCCTTAGAAACAGGGTTGGCATGAACATTTATTTACACAAATTGTTCTTTTGTTAATAAATTTTCACTCAGTTGATGCAGCTTGGTTTTACTTTAAACAATTGATAGAGTAGGATCAGAGTTCACTGGAGCAGCACATAGAGTAGATAAATTTGTTAAAAATAACGAATTTGTTTATTATCCAGGTTGGAACCAGTTCCAACCCGTGTGAACTAGAAATACTCAGAGGGAGTGATAGACGGAGAAAACAAAATACAATTCGGTAGCAGGGATTTGTTCCTAAATTATCTTGCAACCCTTGCTAGAAGCTAACATTTCAAATGACTTGTATTTTTGATTCGATTAAGTTGCAAAATAATAATTGATTGCATCGCAATATTTTGCACATTTCTTGGTGCCATTCGGTAACCGGCGAAGATCAATTAATCAATAGAGTTAGAATATTGTTTTTGATTCCAAAAACTAGTTGAATTTGAGAAGCACACAAAACATAAAGGTGATTGGATTTCTGTTCGATTGCAAGGCTCTCAAATTGATTCTTGTAAGAATAAGAAAAATTCTAATTGTAATGTTCGATTGGCTCAGATTATGATAGTTCATTTGGCTCAAAACATTCTCTCCGCCCATCTCTCCCTCTGAGTATTTCTAGTGTGAACCCGCGCTAATTGTCAGTGCGAACCTCAACCCGAGGCATGTCAGTTCACATTGACGTTTGATAGACAACAAGCAGACCCAATCCTTATACCCGATCTAGGTTGAAACTTAATCAAAAACAAATTCGCTATACCTGTGTCTCCAGTGCAGTGGTGCCAAATGTACATTTTTTGAAAAACCATATTTTACAGCGAAACAAAACAGTCAGCATACAGGTGGTTGTATATATTTACATTTTAAGCGAACGGAGAATAGATAAAATTTCGCAGCCTATTCTTCCTTAATTCAGACCTAAATCACAATTTGAGGGGTAGAGGGTTTGAAATCTTTAATCGCGTTTATCTCCTTAATTACGGCCTAAATTGCGATGCTTACATCAAGTCGATCAAGTCAAGTAAATAATAAAAAAAAAACTGTCTACGTAGTTTATGAACAGCCCCTTACTGAAGAATAAAACTTCGCCAAAGTAGAAGAAAGTAGACCGAATTCCGATACCGTGGTACAGGTTGTTCGCAAGCAACCAAGATCAAATAATTGGAATTTAACAATTTAAAATGATAAATGATATTTTTTTCTACATCGAGAAGCCAGATGGCATCAACAGATTGCTTTATACTTCAACCATAACTGCAGACAATACCCACAAGGAGTGAGAAATGATAAATTATGCATCACAATTTAAGCTCTTCCACTTACAGCAACCGTAATACACTTTTTTGACTCTGAGACAACTGAAAAAAGCTTAAACCTGTGCAACTTCTGCAATTTGAACCGATGACACCGACCAAAAAACGGTCTTCCGAAGCTTCTGGGCCAAAACCAGCACCGAAGGCACCAGAGGCCTTCGAGGATGTGACGGTGATAAAGTCGTAATAGAAAGCAAATTTGCTGCAATAAAACTGCTAAATCGAGATCCATTTTATGGTTTGTATTAGCATTATTCGATTTCAAATGCGAATAAATTTAAGCCTGGAGGCGTCACCGCCATTACTGGTTGTCTCCCGCCAACACTTTTTATTTATTATCCTTCCACACTGGCGCTGTGGGTGGCTGTTCTCTGGGCATCGCGATACGTTTGTAGAACGATAAGAGCCCGGATTGTACGAGGATTCCACTGACAGCAATAAAAGCGAAGGCGAATTGGTTTTTAATTTCAGGCCGTTAAAAAAAAAGCCGGAAAACACTCGTTTCATTTTTGAAGATTCCATGAGAAATGCTACATACTAAACTATGGCTTGAATTGAAGCCTCTGTCGGGTGAAAATTTCTCCTTCCATTAAACCTTTCCCAATCCAATTAAAACTTCCTTCGGTTCCCTTTATGAAGTGGAAAATATCCAACGCTTCAAGTTTGAAGGCTAGCATTTATCGAAACGAAGATAAATGGCATCATTGCGTGGACGTGAGGGCACCAGCCACCCACCGGGTTGGTTGAGTGGTGGCAAAAATAAGTTAATTTGTTTTACGAGTCGCATTAATATGGTTTATTTTCAATTAGGACAGAATGAGAGCCGGTAGCGCCGATGCTCCACCATGCTAATGAGCTGGATTTTTAAAACAGAACATCGTATTTTGGACGGTTTATGCTTCAGCGATATTTTTCCTGATGGTCGAAATGTTTTGAGCAGAAAGCAGTCCTGGCATCTGACGATCCTTTCCAGGTCGATGAGCCAACTTCTCACATAGTAACAGCAGGTCCAAAACAGCAAGTGAAATTATTTGGGACCGCGACATGGAGGCTATTTGGGATTTCAATGGTCAGAACCTTTTCGTACAGGGATGAATACTTGAGGATAAGAAAATAGCTGTGAGCCTAACAAATATGGTAAAATACCAAAAACCGTGCTGCACTTACGATATTTTGTGTACCCGGAAATTGGTAAACAACTAATGGTATTTTATAACTTCTGTTGAACGCATTAAATTGAGCATTACATTGTTTTAACCACTTAGTTATAATTTTCCGACCGATTCTTCCGTCATTCCCACAAAAGTTTCTCAAGTCTTTTTCCGGATGATTTTTCCGACTTCGGAAGTTATTTTTAGGAAGATTCTTCCAAATTTTCCCGAAAATTTTTCGAAATTTTTCCAATTTTTTTTTTCTAGAATAAATGAAACATAAAATTTCTGGAAAATGCTTTCCAACCCATAAACGCATTGAGATGAAATCCTTCATCTGCTTTTAGATCTGTCTCTGTCGGAACAACGAAACCTACATTACTTTTGGTAGAATTTTGCAAATAATCCAAAAAGTTTCATTTCACTTTCAGCATGAACATGACAAATTCAATCCGTTACTTGTAACCGTGGTGATCGATTGCGCTGAGTGCCAGACAATAATCACGTAGGGTTTAATATAAAATAGAGAACGAAAATATTGGACCGTGCAACGGCCGTCGCTAACGAAGCATCGATTCATTGATTTTTTATTATTCTGGAATATTAAGTTGTACAAAGAAGACCTGAATATAATTACTCCCCTTAGACGCGTAAAAAAGGCAACAGTCCCTTTTAGGGTAGCTTAAGTGATCCCCCTACACTGGTGAAAGTAAATTTGCTTGTAATTTTCAACCATCCGACTCAAATATAACAACGCTGATGGCTTGGCATCCAGCAGCGGTCGATTTTCTTTGTTCCGGCTGGTTTGTGTAGTACATATTTGCAGAAATTGTATTGAGGGGGCCTTGTAAGAGAAGACAGTGCAACACGATATTTCAGTAGATTCTTTTCTATGAAAAGGAGTTTACTTTGTCCGCGATTCTATGTTCAGACTGCCATGTAAAGGAGCTGGGAAGTAATAATAAAGGTAATTCTTTGAAACAAATCCACGTCAACTGACTAATCGATTTTATTTTTCCTTGGGGCAATTACTGAGCCGCATCTTGAAACCTTCATGTTGATACAATATCGAAGCAATCTGTCAATTTTTCAATTGAATCAGAACATGCCATTGTATCAAAACGTCAAATCCAAGGTACCAGAACGTCAAAATCAAAGACATGTTGGATTCTGAGTACTGCGAACTAACTCAAAATGCTTGTCATCTGGGAGCCGAGTCAAGCTGTCAAACGGGAGCCAAACATTCAAAAGAGCTCAGAAGTCACGTAGGTAGTTACTGTTTGAACCACAAGTAAAGGTGTTGCCACCTACTGAAAACAAATTAAGAATTATAATTATGAAACGGTCGAAAAATCAACCTTAGTAGGCGGATAATGTAAATCATCGAGCGTGATGCTCGAAAAAGTGTTTTTATTTGATATTATTAATGCCAAAACTGGGTTGCTGAAACAAGAATGTAATCAAACTTTATAAGAGTAATGTGAGCTTTGTGGGCAGGTGCACTCTCATCACCATGTATATGTTATTTCTGGAGCAGAGGAGGAGGAGCCAAGAGTTCATTTGACAACATGTATATACAATTTCGTGAGCTGTTTCAGCAAAACAGTTTGAAACTTCGGAACATTTTCAAGATGTTTTCTAGCTCACTTGAAAAATAAAATCGGCCGAGTTCGCAGTACTCAGGTTGGATTCCAGCTGGATATACACTGAACGAAAATGTCCGCAATTCTTCGAATGATTATTGCATTGCTCGAGCCTTTTAACAGTATGCTTTAGAATTTCAAATACTTCCCTTATAAACGGGTACCATACACAAACGATACCATAGATGGTGCTACCTTACCGCATAGAGTTGGGATGATATTCCGAATTGGTGGTTAGGCGCTTCTTATGCTTATTGTTTATGCGGTATTATGCAATTGCCTTATGGTTGAATTCATCATCAGCTGATGTGCATCCATATGAATGTCATCCAAATAAAGGATAATATTTATTTGAAAATTAGCTGTAAAACATTCAGCGCTCAGGGGACAACCATTTAAGAACAGGATGACTTTAAATTAGATTTATAATTCAATTGTTTACATTTTCATTTTGCATTGCCATGAACAGCCGTTCCATCATGGATACAAAAATCGTTTGTTGGTGCAGTGTTCGGAAAATCATTCTCAAATCTCATTCGTTGAGCCTCCCTGCGAGAATAAACTCGCGTGCGAATGCGGCAAACAAAATTCACGCTTGAGATTCTCATGCATATTCACGCACTCACACTCACAACGCCGAAAAATCATTCCACCTTTAAACTCATAACAACCACTCAAACGTCAATTGTTATCATGCCTATGCATGTTGCGTTAGTTTTCCAACCCCTGATGCACGAAAAATAGTAATTACAATGAATAACGCCAAAATATAATGCAATGAATGTTTGAACCTGAAAAATCTTCGGTGATTTTTACGACGTTGAATTTTGCAAGACAAAACTCATAGGCGCATAAACTCATGCATGAGATTTGAGTTTTTGAGTTTTTCCGAACACTGGCTGGTAGAGAGAACTTCCTCCACCCCGAAATATACAGTTGTGTTCAATGAAATAGCAGCGAAAATGTTTACCTAGTGTCTCACTTTGCGGCAGGTACTTCCAAAAATTTGGTATTTTGTAAAAGTAAAATTGAACATATTTGTAGTTCTGTGGCGAACGTTTCAGCTCAATTGATCTTAAGAGAACAAAGTTATAACTTGTCAAAGTTGACCATTTTGTACGGAAATAGGCGATGACTATGTTTCCACCTCGTTTTTTTAGCTTAGATCAAAAAATGACGTTCACTGAGGCAAAAAAAATGTAAGAATTACATAGAGACACTTATGAATTTTAGCCACAATAAATCGGTTTGAATTTCATTGATTTGCCTCAAAAATCGATAATGTCGCAAAAAATAACATTAAAACGTAGCATACTAGAACCGAACCATGTACGTTGAGACTTCGGGTACACTGTCTGGACCACTCCTGTGTCGACGCTTGGGAAAATTGAATGGCTAAAGGCGTGTAAGAGCTACCTCATGTTAGACGAAAATAATTCATAAGTCGCGCTTATGAGATTCATATGTGTTGTTGATAAATCGATCCTTATGAAATTCTTAAGTCTACTTGCCTCAGTGTTTGATAGAATTATGAACATCATCGTTTTGTATGATTTGCGTTATGGGGCTGTATCAATACCATATGCATTTCAATATGGAATGACAATCATTCTACAGGGAGCATTACGTATTTCAACTGAGGTCCGTTCACACATCATCTGATTACATAGCAACCGCCGAACTGGATGACACCTATCATTCGAAAAAGCGATTTCGAAATTTCGATTCGACTGGTCTGAGGTTTCATTCGAACAGAGGATGTTTTGGTACAGTATAGGGGGTTTGACAGCTGACCAGTTCCACGTCAAATAACGAATCGGAAAAACTCGACCTTTTTAACTTGATAGCTGCAACCGGAAGACGGTTGTTATGTAATCAGAAGATGCTCCTCTTGAATACAGGATGAATATTGATTCGAGAAGCAAATGGACCTCAGTTGAAATACGTAATACTCTCTGTAGAATGATTGTCATCCCAAATTGAAATGCATATGGTATTCGTTCAGCCCCGCATCGCAAACCACCCGAAACGATGATGTACACGGATAGAAATTTCCTTATACCTTTTGGCAAATTTCTATTGCTGATTATTCATAAAATGTATAAGTCAAGTAATAAGCAGACGCCTTGCAAAAAGTTAATGAAGATCATGTGTCAAATGAAATGTATAAGCGGTCACACATACCTTTTATGCATTCTTATAGGACCTATGTGGTTTGTCTTATGGAATCTATAAGGCTGATGCTTTGGCAAAAATGTATAAGTGAAACACATGAATAAAATAATTGATTTTCGTTTCGTGTAAATAATTCTATCGAACGTTACTTGCTGTTCTGAGCTGACAAACGTGGTGGAAACATAATCATCGCTATCAGAGGTGGTACGAACATTAGTAAAGCATGGAAACCGAAAATTGTCTATTTCGTTGTGGAAGAAGTTTCTGTTCATGGCTATCAAACATGGAAATATAATCTATCGAACTATAAATCTAGTCTAAAGCATTTGGAAGTCATCCTGTCCTTAAATTGTTGCTCTCTGAGCGTTTTACAGCCAATTTTCAATTAAATATCATCCTTTATTTGGAGGACAGCGCTATGTTATCATCCGAAATTTGGCAGCACATTATTAGGGGCTCGAGCAATACAATAATCATTTCAAGCACCTTTCTGCAGGAAATCTTCGAAATCATAATCAATCGTGTCTCTATCTATTAAGCGCGAGTACATCTCACAACAGCAAAGCAAAAAAAATTACTGCATCTTAGATAGAGTCGCCCCCTCGGCTTTGAGCATTTGTGCAATGAAAGCTTGTCCTGGGCCCGTAAAAAAATGTTTAGATTCCCGTCTTTCTCTTACTGTAAAGTAATGTGGTGAAATTTAAAATTAGTCAAATTGCATGATGTATTACATATTTAGCTTAAATTCCTTTTCTGACCTTCGAAAGACGGACAAAGTTCACCCCTGTACTCTTTTCGGAAGCTCGTTCCGGATTGGAGGGCGCGCAACAATGAGATGAATTTTAAGCTTGGATTTTATTTATTGTAGGGGAGAATGGTATACAACGCACCCCCTGGGCAGAACGCACCAGCTGACTTTCATTTGTGTTTTTCATGGCTTTTACGTAACTTTTTTGTTGTCTTATCAAGCAGCACTTCTAGCATAGCATCTGTACTCAAAATCCTGCATGATAAATCCTAGAATTGGATTGAAAATTCCAAGAAAAACTCAAAATAAAATGAAAAAGTGCGTCTTACCCCGGGGGTGCGTTATGTACTGTTCTCCCCTACATCTTTTCCACATTCGCCCTCTTCAGATAACCTTTCTGAAACTTGTGAGATTGACAGAACCACCAGCACTGGCAATATACTGGAGTTGTCAAGTCGCCCCTGGGTTGGTTTTTAAGATTTTGAAACTTATATTTCTTTGAAAGTTTATCAAAAATGCTAACCTTTCTGAAATGGACACAATGCATACTACAAAATAGATCAAAATCGTAGATCATCAACTATTTGTATAAATATTGATTTAGCAATCACCGATCCACTATAACACAACCGGTAAACTCCCAACAAATCGAAACAAAAGCGAATGTAAAAACAACTACTTACTTCAATCAAACTATGCCACGCGAGGTTTGGAACGAATTGCCGTTATACGCATAATTGTCCAATGTTCTATGCAATCCTTATGCATTGCAGGACTTTTATGCGTAATACAGCAGAATAGATGCTACCAAACCGATAGACTGCTTTACAGAGACTCCTTCATTAGTTAGAACCAGCCATGGTAAAAACACTGAACCCTTTTGCACGGGTGGCAGTTTTGCCTTTTTTACACACCACCAGTGCTCGATAGAAAACACCAAACGCAGCGAACAAGGCACCGGTACCGGTGCCCGTGCATGATTGGTTGCACCGGTGTATGGATCTTCGGCAAGCAAGCACCAAAGCCGAGCGTTTCTAACTTCGGGAAACACCGCAGCCGAGTGTTTTCGATTTCGGAAAACACGCTTGCTGCTAATAGGAATTTTCTTTGGGCGACTTCAGAAAGATTGTCGTATCTGCTATACGCCTTTAGCATCTTCTGTTTCGACTAGAGCTGATAGACAAGTGGTCAAAGCTACATTTCCATGATGCCAATGTCTATGGTTCGATTCCAGTCTTCTGCCCCTTCCAGTCTTTTTTTGTCAATATTATTTTCATGAGGTAAATCTATGAAATTCATTTCGATTTCTTTTGGCTAAAAAGCATTACGCAATATTATAACGCTTATGAGCTCAAGGGATCAACTACCAGGATTATTAAAAATACACAAATCAGTAGGGAAAATTCTCCCCTTTCCGATAGCGTTATTGGCTCGCGTGATCGTTTTTCGATTCTCGTAGAAAGGGTTTTACAAGTTTTGTTTACAAAAGCTTATAAGACAACCTGCACATTTTGAGTTGTATTAATTTATGAGATGTCATAAAAAAGTGTTTTCAACTTTCTTTATAACAAACCTCCCAATACCTCATAAGAAACTGTCAATCACTGCGTGAAGAGACAGTCCGGCTCAATGGCGCCGTCTTTGCTTACGTCAATCTAGAAAGTTCAGAATATCATCAAGAAATTTATAAATTCAACTAAGATTGATTTTGTAAGTTTTATAGTGGTATTAAAACAGTAAGATGCACATTTAAATAATATTTAAAGATAAAAGCAAAAGAAAACTATTTTCGAAAATCTTTGAATCTAGGAAGTATGAAGAAAACATCTATAAACCTCATATATAACGTGGGATGTTTTCTGCATAACTTATAATACATTTAGATAACAAGCCGTTCTAATTATTTTACAAATAGATGTTTTATGTGTTACTTGCATATGTGCTTTTGAACGGAATAGACAGGGAATCGATTGGTGGTTCTCCAGTCAGAACAAAAATACCCGTGAGAGGTGACTCTGCGGAAATTCAGATTCACCGGGGAAATGGTTTAATTCCTGAAAGTAGACCTAGAGATCTGCGATTTTTTCAAAATTGCATTCAATCGTGAGCAAGTTTGATCACCAGTTGATGTGTTCGGGGAACGTTTGCCGTCAACCTGGATAGGGGGAAAATCGAAAGTCGGATGCCGCAGCGACGACAAAAAGAGTTGCCAGTGGTTTCTCCGTCACAGATGTCGCAAACAAGCTGGGATTGTCGGACTGTCGACTTATAAGAATTTAGTGACGCGACGATAAACAAAACAAGACGGCCAAAATACAATCCCAGAAGCTGTATACGACGATGCTTAATTTTTAGTTAATGTTTTAGTTAAAGAAGTGCAGTGAACTCCGTAGGAGTGCTGAGAACTTAAGTTAATTTTGAAAAAAAATCAGTGATCTTTGTAAAGCTTTTTGAGGCTTTGTTTTCAAAGAACGAACTGTAGAGAATTTTGCAAAAAAAAAATCAAGTCATGAGTCGGTACGTATCGGCCCACCAAACACCATTTCTGCGGGGGATTAACCTGCTTGCATGAATGTTTGCAGTGCTTCTTCAAGCGTTTCTACTCCTCCCGAATTAGTTTTCGGAAGGCTTCTCTTCAAGACGTCCACAAAGTTTTCAGAAAAACCGTTGGATTGTGGATAATAAAGTCCGATGCGGGTATTTCGAGTACTGTGATTGGTGCTGATTGCTAGAATTTGTGATATTGAAAATAGAGTGACACCACAGGTAGCGAATGGTTCAATGGTGATTTTCGCTATCGTCGATTTGGTTACATGCACCTCGAGGCATCTGGAGTACACATCATCTAGAGGTCCTGCGTAGTCAATGTGAATCCAGATTCACTTGAAATGAGCCACGATTTGAGTGTTGTTTTCGTCGGAGTATTAACAGCTGTGGGACAAAGCAGCGTTTGACGAATTCTTCAATATTGTTATCCAGATCAGGCCATATACAATATTTATTGCAATTGCAATTGCCTTCTTATGGACCATTACTGGGTGATCACGATGGAGTTGTTCCAAGGTCCTATCACTAAAATTACGCAGCTTTCGTTTGAACTGAGCAATTAGCTTCTATTGTAGTCAGCATGAGCATTGATAATTTGCATTGTCACAATTGACCTGATCTAGTGAAAATTTCACAATGAACCTAATTAATGGTGCTTAGGATTGGTAATCCATTCTCAGTGTGAAAATTCCGGTGAATCATTATTTTCAAGATCACTGGCAAGTGTTGCTGTCAAAGAACGAGAACACCTCTGCATCTCCACATCTATTATGGGAAGGGAATTAATGCTAGCGGAAAGGTAACAGATCAGAGTTCATCACAGTATGTGATGTGATCGTAGGTTCACATTGCGACCCTAACAACGCTATAGAATGAAGGAGTTGGGGATTAAGCTCATGATCTTCTGCTTGGCACGCAAAAACGGTTGCCACTAGGCCACAAAGCTCGTTGTTATATCTTCATACAAAACAGTTATAGTCGAGTTTCCAATTAATGATTCAATCTCGGCGGTGGGTTAATCGCCACCGACAATGACTGTCATGCGAATTTAAACAAAAGCAGGAAAACGACAGCATAGATGCCAGTTCATATGAATGACATCTGTGGATGCACGAATCCAACGACTCACTACTCGAACTATTGTCGGTTTACCAAAATTGAAAGTGCAAATGGGAAAAATTTGTATCTTGGGCTAAAATAAATATATTTCTTCTAGCTTGAAGCTAACAGCACAACAAAAACTGCGTTTGCTCTCGGGAGTTGGAAAACCCGTCACTTCTTCAACCGTACAGTAGGGAAAATTCTCCCCTTTCTAGTGTTATTGGCTCGCGTGATCGTTTTTCGATTCTCGTGGAAAGGGTTTTACAAGTTTTGTTTACAAAAGCTTGTGTGTTTTTTTCTAATGTATCCCCTGATATGTTCTATTTGAATACGCTGATATTTCTTTTTTTAAAGCCAGTATGCCGAGTTCTATGAGTGTTTATGTTTACGTTTTTTTTTCCAAAATAACAAAAGAAACCTCAGCATCATACCTTCATACGAGCCTGGGATTCAATCAACGATAGCTCAGTAAGCGAAATCAGTCGCTTCTAGGCCATTGAGCTTCTAACTTCACAGCAAATCATTAAGGCTAATGATCGTTCAAGCAAGGTGAAATGAAGCTATTTAATTGGATCGTACTTGATTAATGATGCTTAGAAGATTTAAAAAACTAAAAAATCAATGTGATTCTTACAACTTTTAACTGTGAAGGAGCTTGGGGCTGATCCCATCATCTTCTGCTTAGTAATCAAAAACGGTTGCACATTAGGCCACTGAGCCCCTCATATCACTACAAACTACTGCGACAGCTTCGAACCAGTTTTCATTAGTACAAACTCATAGATTCAGCTCTTTGCACGTCTCTTTATTTTTGACGTGCAAACACAAAGCTGTATGTGTTTGCTGGCCTGTGCTTTGTGCTGTTCCCTAACCCCTATGAGCTGGATTACCGAGGTGAAGCAATCGGTTAAGTTGTTTGAGTAAAACCCCTGTACGATACAAGCAATTAGTAACAGCACTACTTGATTTTTTGGTTTACTAATACAACAATATTTCACGATCTGCTTCACCTCTCTCTGTACCACATTGCCCTAACCCTGGCTATTGGGTGACATACAGTACCGGGAAAAAACACACAACACTTACGTCTCCGTTAGAGAGTTGTATAGATTTTTCTCCTTTGCTCAAATCATTGGTTATTATTAGTTAGGTAGGTTCCGATTCTACACGTTGTAGTTTAATTTTCATATCTGTGATCGTGACATTTTTACCTAGGGGGTCATCGATAAGTCTGTAGTGGGAATGATGAAGCACATTTTAGTCGAAATACGTATCTGTCAAATTATTTAAGTGGAATTTATTTCCATTTCGTCAAGCCAGTGTAGACTAGCTACAATGATTATTACAATGTTTACTTACATACTATGCATTAATTCTATTCTGTTTTAGCTTAGTTTTTATTTGCTGCTTGGACATAGTGATGTCAATAGTTCCGCAATGCAAATTATATAGGCGCATCATTCGATTGATTGGGCTATTTTTTGCATAGTTTGTTCTGTACGATGTTTCTGAAAATAAATTCCGTGTTCTAAGATATCGACAAGGTGTGCAAAAATTTAATTGTGCGAGAATTTCTGCCGAATCTATCCGCATTGAAATAATGTCGTTGATGAAGAAAAGCATTGCAAATTGGCGGCACTCCTTAAGTGTTTGTATATTGATGAGCATGCAGCGCGCTTCATAAGATGGTAATGGAAATGCAGTCCAATTCAATTTACGTAAAGCATATAAAAGGAATTGTTTTTGGACAGATTCTATGCGTTCTTCGTGTATGGAAATGTATGGATTCCATACTAGGTGGCAGTATTCCAGAATTGGCCTTACATATGTGGTATATAAAAGCTTAATAGTGTATGGGTCTTCGAAATTATGACTGAGCCTTTTGATGAAGCCTAGCATTCTGTTTGCTTTACTAATGATAGTATTATAATGTTCTATAAAAGTTAGTTTGGAGTCTAGGATTACACCTAGATCTCTTACAATTTTACTTTTTTCTACTATTTGGTTGCCTAATGATATTTCAATATGCGGTGTTTCAATTTTTCTGCTAAATGCTATTGAATTACATTTTTTTACGTTCAGTTGAAGTAGACTTTTACTACACCAGGTGTGGAATATATTGATTTCATTCTGGAATTCTTCTGCATCGCTAGAATTACTTATTTCCATAAAGAGCTTCATGTCGTCTGCATATACAAGCAATTTTATTATTTTTTAAGTATGTAGGAAATGTCGTTTATGTACAAAATAAAAAGAAGTGGGCCTAAATGAGAACCCTGGGGTTCCCCAGAGGTGACTGAAATTGGCTCTGAAAGTTTATTTTGAAAGCGAACTATTTGTTTACGATGTGTTAGGTATGATTGAAGCTAATTCAAAAGTCCAGGCTCCATTCCTATTTTCTGCAATTTGAGGATTAATAATGGTATGTCGATGCGGTCAAATGCTTTACTGAAGTCGGTGTATAGCGCTTCAACGTGCTTGCCACTGTCCAACGCTTTAATAATGAAAGATACATATTCTAGAAGATTAGAGGTAGTTGAGCGACCTTTAAAAAAGCCGTGCTGTTTACTTGTAATTAGATTTTTCACCTGCTGAAAAATATTGCCGTTTACGATTGATTCAAAAAGTTTTGGAATGCAAGAAATAATAGCAATTCCACGATAATTTCGAATGTCTAATTTTGCACCTGATTTGAAAATAGGTACCAAATAAGACGATTTCCAAATTTCAGGGAATTTTCCATTTTTCAGAGACATGTTGAAAAGACGCTCTAGTGGAAATGCGAGTTCTTCAGAAAGGTTTTTCAAAAATATGGGTGCGATGCCGTCAGGTCCAGACCCTTTCGACGCGTTTAAGTTTTTTAGTGCATTGAGGACTTCATGTTGAGAAAGTTGGTTGACAGAGATGTTTTTAGAAATTTCAGGAATGAATGCAAAGAAATCGCGGTCACGATCTTCTTCGGAAAATGTGGTGTATACTTCTTAGAAGAAATTTGCAAAGAGATTGCAAATTTCAGAAGAATTCTCACCTACATTTGCATCCAAATTCATTCGCGAAGGAAAATTGCTGCTTTTTAATTTCGTGTTTACATAATTTAAAAAATTTCTTAGGACATGATTTGACTTCATTTTCGACTTTGCGGTTATAATTATAGTTATATAGTTATAGTTGATAGTTTCGCAAATTGGTTTCAGTTTTTTTCTTTTTTGTATAGTTTATGAGCTTTCTGTTTTTTATTCTTTAAATTTTTCAGTTGTGGATTGAACCATGCGGGTAGTTTATTGTTTTGTGTTCGTCTTCTTTTTTTTTTGATGGTACAGTTTCTAAAATTAGGCTTTGAAGAATTGAGTGAAATTTTTCTACTTCAGTATCGACATTTCCTTCAATAATTATTAAATTTTGCCAATTTATTGTACATAGTCTTCGTTTGGCTTCTTCGTAATTTACTTTATGGTATTCCGGCACTTCCTCGTATTCCCAGTCGCTGGAGGAAGAAGAATTTTGTACGAAGATTGAGTATTCAATTGCTGTGTGAAACACTTCATTTTTCCATAAAGGTGCTAATGATGTATCCACACAGAAGTCTTCAGTACAATTTGTAAATAAAAGGTCTAAATATGAGTTTTGTTGATTTTTTACATGGTTTATTTGATTAAGACCAAAATAAGATATTTTGTCGAATAATAATTGCAATGTTTCGTCTTCACCTACGACCGGGAGTAAAAATGATTCATTTTCAATTTCTGTAATAAAGTCTGCGTTTCGTTGATTGAAGTCGCCATAAATATGCAGTTTTACTTCTGGTTCCATATTTGACATTATAGTTTCAACAATTTGAAAAAATAGTTCAAAAGACTGCTTGTGGGCATGTTTAGGTGGAAAATACACAGAAGAAGAAATGTGTATTTCACCGGCAATAAGTGCTTTGACCCAGACATTTTCAAATTCTTTGTGCTTATTTGTTATGATTTCTTCAGAAGTAAAGCCAGCATTCATGGCAATGAGCACTCCACCACCAGACTTTTTATTACAGAGTTGAAAATTCCTGTCGTGCCGGAATACATTAAAATTGTTTCCAAAAATTTCTTCGCTTCTGACGCTTTCGTCCCAGCTTGTTTCAGTTCCAAGAATTATTTGAAAAGAAGAAGATAGAATATTCTGGTGGATTTCTTTCATTTTAGGTGGGCTTTTCATGCGATTGAAATTTTGACAATACACCAAAATTTCAGTGGCATTCTGTTGATGAAGTGAAGAGATTTTTGGAGGGTCAGTATTACTTACATTAGTAGGGTCTACCTCATGTAGAGTGTCGTCATTCGATAATAATAATTCCCTTGCATGGGAATAGTCGTCGTTACTTCCTTTAGTTGAGTGCGTCAGTGCCGTTGAAAATTTGGAGGACTGTAAAATTTGCGAGCAGCCTCCCTAGTTTGCTGCAGTCGTTGTGTGCGTTCACTAAGTAGGAACGCGCGGTGTGAATTCAGGTCTGCCAAAGCGTCGGTGCGTGGAATTCCGAGTTCTTCGTGAACGTCCAGGAAAATTTCGCGTAAAAGGGCTGTTTCCGTTGGTAGTCCTTCTGCTGCCAGCATTAAAGTTGCACTAGTTTTAGTGATTCCGCGAATGCATACTGAAGGTGGCTGGTCGTGCAAGTATGAAAGATAAGTCCGCACAATGTCCATAATTTTGGGGTCCCGCAGCCGTGCCTTCAAAAAGCGTCGGTCGCCAATTGCAGACTGTTCCGTGAGTCTGACTATAGGCGGACGCATTGGGTCCAGGATTGGAGGGTGTTCATGTCCGGTTGGCCTTTCGGCGCGATAAGGGTGAATAGTTTCCCCTTTTTCGAAGTTAATGAATTTTAGTCCATTGTCTGTGCTTGGTGGACGAGAAAATTGTATACGTGCAGCAGCCAAAAGCTCTTTGTCCAGAGGTAATGCCGTATGTGCATGTGTGGAGTTAATAAGTGTCGACGTTCTTATTCCATTGCTATGATTGTTGGTATTGCTGTTGTTGTTGTTGTTGTTGCTGTTGTTGTTGTTGTTGTTGTTGTTGTTGTTGTTGTTGTTGTTGTTGTTGTTGTTGTTGTTGTTGTTGTTGTTGTTGGTGGTGGTGTTATTATTGCTGTTGTTGTTATTGTTGTAGTTGTCTGTTTTGTTCTTGTTCTTGTACTGATATGAATTTTCCTGGTGATGTTCCTTTCGTTGCTTTCGCCTACGTCTGGCTTTTTCCTTTTCTTTTTCCTGAAGGCGACGGGAACGCTGTTTGTTGTCAAATGCAGTCCAGTCGCGTTTCCATATTTTTTTATTTCCTAGCATTCGCCAGCTGGGGGCTGGTTCGTCACCGACGTTCTGCAGTTCAATTTCTATGTTTTGATAATATGGAAGATAAATTTATTTGCTCTTTTATTTAGGCATTCCGCTAACAACCCAATTTCATTACTGTATGGGTCTAATATTTTGCGATAAGGAACAAAACTACAAATTTTTATTGCGTTTGAAATTTGTATAGGAATTAGTATGGTAAAACCTAGTTTTTTGCATTTGCATCCCTAGGGACCATATTTTGCTTGAACCAATCATGTTCAAATATAGTCCAGGACGTACCTAACAACTTTGTTCAAGGAAGTACGGTGCCAGAATGTATCTAAAAAAAGTTATAGCCGTTCAAATATTTATGGTTTGAATTAAATGCCAAAAATCACTTTTCCTGCCAACACTGCCGGTCAGATAATAATTTCGGAGTATCTCATCTCATCGACTTTGTATGTTCAGATGAATTATTGAATTATTCAAAAACAATCGATCCATTTCATATTCGACTTATGGGGCTTAAGACGTAGCCTACTTAAAGATTGCCCAACGAGTGAAATTCGACTGTACCTACTATAGAGAGCTGCACCGTCAGGATAACATCGCCTCTGGAGGTGGTTTGTTTACATGGATTTATAAAAAATCTAAAATCTAAAATAAAAAAATTTAAAACAGCAAGATTTTTTGAAAGAACATAGTGGGAAAAGGTATCTTCGAGTAATTCTTTATCCAAAAGCTTAAATTAACTTGAATAAAAGGTAAACAAACCTCCACTGGATGTCAAACTGATTAATGTGGGTCCATGGCGTTCCTTCGTGACGTCAGCATGCAGTAACCTATCTATCTGAGACGAAACTTGTTCTTTGTTAATTTATAATATAGCAGTTGAAGGAAATACTCTTCCCTTCTAAACTACGCAACTAGGCAACTACGCAACTACGCAAATGTTTTTCAAACTCCCCCCCCCCCCCACCCTTACAATCTACGCATATGAGATAAAACTATTGTTTTTGAATAATTCATCTGAACATACCAAATAGAAAAGATGTGAAACTCCGAAATTAATTCAGTTTGGAATCTGACTTCCCTTGTTACACCGGCAGTGTTGGCAGGAAAAGTGATTGTTGGCATTTAATTCGAAACAACACTCTTTGAACGGCTATAACTTTTTTAGAGACATTCTAGCACCGTACATCCTTTGGAAAAATTGTTAGGAACTTCATGAAATATACTTTAACTAGGAATGAAAATTCAAAAAAGTAGGTTTTCCCATACTCATTTCCATACAAATTTCAGAAGCAATGCAGAAAGCCGGGTTAAAAGCAATCATTCCTTAATTTTGCACAGTTGTGAAAATGGACGACAAATGGAACCAAAAAACATTGTTCTGAAAAAATAATCATGATGACCCACTCTACTGACTGTACATATAAAAAAATAAAAACATATAAAAGTAAATGAAGAAGTTGTAGGAAATGATTATTGATAGACAAAATTGTAGAACAACAAACTTCATGATGTACTGAAAAATAGAATAAAAAAACAAATCACTCTCAAAGTACAATCCATCATGTATGACAACCCATAATCAAACCTCTCCTCAAGCGTCAGTCAACGACCAAGCTGAACATGGAACGACTCGTCCGGCAATGAATCTATCTGTTTATTTTCCACAAGGGTACACATTTACATGGGAAAACATATTTCTTCACCTGCCATCTCTGTCCCCGCCCTGGCCCATAGAGTCTTTCTCGTATGGGTAAGGGTTTTCCGTTCTCCCCCATTACTAGACCCAGCGGTGAGCCAGGATATAACCACATTCACTTCTAGCTCCATCCAAGCAAATACGACAAAAACGTGGCCGACGAAGCCAAACAACTTGACAGTTTATTTTGATTATTCAGGTTGGAGTCTACAAAACCCGTGCCAAGCTCCCATAGCGCAGCAATCCTATATTTTGCTGATTTCTTCTGCAAACATGAAACACAAACAACCAACGTACACTGCCATATAGATTCATTCGTGAAAAGATCCTCAGGATGTGTTTTTTCTAAGACTCATAAAAAGCACACAAGTTAAATAGGCTTGCCGCCTGTTTATTTGCTTCTGTTCATCACTTGAGAAGTGAATTTGGGATCCCCCAAAAGTGCACAAGTATCAATTAAATAAACGATCGGTCAGATAGGTACCTTTGTCTCGTCAGCCATCTATCACCAACAGAAGACGCGGCTTGGGCCTAAAGTCCACATTCCTGTTTTTCTTTGTCCGCCTTAGCATCCAACATATTTAGAAAGGCCCACCGTCCCTACTAGTGGAAGTTGGCTGTGTTGCCGTGGTTTTCCTTTATTCCTGGTGCAAAAGTTGGCCGAAATCACTTTAAAAGACGTCGTAAGCGCTACCCGGGGCGGAGAAGAACAGAAAAGGAACAAAGCGGTCCTTCGGAGAAGGATAGTAGACGTTTGTAGAAGGGAAATTATTGTATTGTCTAAATTAACATGTACAGACTTCAAACTGAGATAATTGCTCGTGGAAAATCAAACAGCTACTTGGAAAAGCCTCTAAAAAGCAGAGTAGCCTTATGAATAATTTGTTTTATAAATTCTTGTCAAATACCAAACATTGAAAAACAATTTGATCAGCGGTAGTTCGCTTTGGATTCTCCCAATCTGATCTGTTTTCACCCAGGCATGAGCCAGGGCTGTTTTCATCCGAGCGGAAGACATTTATCCTTCACAAAAAAAAAAACGAGTTCGCTCGCTGAGACAAGCTGTGGAAAGAAGGATAATCCCTTCTGGATAACGATAAGTTTTCGTCAAATGAGTTTGGCTGTGGTGGATGGGCTCTGATATGGTTGACTGCAGCCTAAGCCGGACACCAAGTTTGGATTCGTGGCACACAGCCCGTGAAGGAATGAGAAAAAGTCAAAATTAATCGAACTGATCGGCGTTGAGGTTGCTGGATTAAATTATTATTATGCGGGTGTACAGAGAAAACAGAGTGATTTGGGTGAGTGATTAGCGGAATCTGCTTATTTATAACAGACGGTTGATGAATATAATTGAGCAAGCTCGTCCTGGAAATGGAAGAAAAGGTTCAAGAGCTATTTCTTGTACTACTCTGAAAAATTTAATACTTTTTGCCTTTCTCGGTGTTTACCTGCAGCAAATATTCATCGATCGGTTCTTCCGAGAGGAAACCCTTTTTTAGCCTAGCAAAATCATCATTTCGATTCTGTTTGATGTGTAAACGAACGGAATCAAAGAAAATGGAATCTGATTAGTGAACGTTGATTTTACTACTCTCCGTTTTCATGATTCTGTGGAAAACAAACAAAGATTAAGAACGCTCCATCCTTGAAGCTGCTCAATGCTCAAGAAGTGTGTTGAACAACTCTTGAATGCGAGAAGAAAACTTAAAACCCATAGACCGTGAAATGCGGAATTGCGTGTTTAGCTGAAGTGAGCAAGAATGAGTGATTTTGTTCTTGTCGTTGGCTGCAAAGCAGTCAGTTGGATTAATGACGCAATTTGTTTATTTTGTTTCTAGCATGAATTTACGAGTATATTTCGATTCTTTTGGTTAGAGCAAAACAATGCAGTGTCATAAAATTTATATTTTCAGTCAAAGGTTTGCTTCATAGCCATAGAAAGTAATCAAGGGGTAATTTTGATCAGCATGACATTTAAAATAAAGGTTTGTATTCAAGGTTGCATTGACTCTCTTTGCAATAGAAAATGTTTTTCGGAACTATGAAATCATTAGATGACATGATGATATTTTGTACTTGTGCAACACAGCAAACATTTTTTGAAAATTTACATTTAGAACATTGCATTTAACATGCATCTGTATTTTTAATTATCAATAAAAAAAATCAATTTGCCATCCAAAAATTCTTGAGGTGCGGAAAAAAATGCTCAAATGTTCATTGAACATCTACAAAGTTCACTTCTTGGATATTTTCTCAACTTCTACGAAGTTATATCAGCTTCTTCCATGATCCATTGTTTTCCAGGTTCTCTTAATTGAACCAAGATCTCAGAACATCCATGACCATCTCCAAACTACACGAAAAATCTTTAATTTTTTCTATAAGTTTTCCTAAACATCTGAATGAATTCATCCCAAAACTTCTAGTAAGTTCCCAAATCCAACCCTGAAGTTCTAGTAAGCATGCTTACTTTAATTGCAATACTGCCTAAGCTTCTACAAAAATCCTGAACTTCTACGAAGTTCTCTGAGCTTCTAAAATGTTGGTTGAATTTCTGCAAAGTTCCTTGAACGTTAATAAATAATCTCAGGACTTTTATGAAGTTTTACGAAGTTCTTCGATTTGCTACGTAATTTGCTTGTTTTCTACAAAATTCTCAGCATTTATATGAAGTTCGCTGCACTTCTACAAAGTTCCCTGAACTATTAGAATTTTTTTTAATTTTCTGCAAAGTTTCCTGAAATTCTACAATGTCTTCTTCTTCTACGTATTTCAAGCTTATTGCTTATGCCATATTAGCTTATTGCGTGCTCTCATCTTAGTGTTCTAAATGCACTTTCACAGTTATTAATTGAGTGCGTTCGATGCCAATACCAATGAGTGAATTTGTTTATATATATACTCTATGATACTCTATGCCCAGGGAACCGAAAGATTCCTTTGACCGGACGAATCGAACCCGCCGTCTCCGGCTTGGTACTACCGTGTCTTTACTGACTAGGCTATGAGGCCCCTCAAACTCTGTAAACAATCCTAAATTTCTTCGGAATTTTCTGATCTATTTGTAGTCCATTAACTTTAATGAAGTGCCTTGAAGCTACAAAAAATGTTTTAAAATTAAACAAATTCCCATTAATTTCAATGAAATTTTCAATTCTCTTAACCTCCATGAAGTTCTCTGAGCTTCTGCAAATATTGCTAAGCTTTTACAAACTTCTCTAAAATGCCACACTTCTAGAAAAATTCCAGAACTTCTACACAGATCAAAGGAGGGAGGACACCCCTCACCATCCCTCTCCAAAGGGGGGAGTTTGGTAAAGAGAGATGAAAAAACCGATTTGTACCTTCCTTAAAAGTTGTTCTAGCTCGCTATTCTAATATCTATATGCAATCTTCACACTGCCGTAATCTAACGGAACTATCAACTGTATGCTTTCATCAACTCCATCTATCGTATAAAAATTACCACTACAGTCTGTTATTTGAAATTAGCATCTTCAACTATGTAAATCGTATAGTCAAAGTAATTTATTTTCACTGATTCTTCACCTTCACACAGAATTATGCACTTCGCACGTAATTCACCTAACTCACAATACTAACTGACGACGTTCCTGTCATGCTTAGTCCTACTTATAAGCTAAATCTGCTGACCGTGCTCCTCGATGAAATCGATGAGGCTGGCCGTATCAAAGTCCGTTGCCAGGTTGACGATCCGCTGACTCAGGTGGTGCCTCGCTGTGGCAAAGATAGTTTTTATGACATAATATACTTACTAGATAGCGTTTAGGCGAAAATGACCTAGTTACGCCTTCTTAAATACACATTATATAAAGTTATATACAGATCCTGCTGTTTTCAGCAGAATTATTCAGATAAACAAAGCTTATTTTATTGTCAAGAGATCAGTTCAGAAATCACTCTCCAGGTGGCGCTAGTGTGACATTAATTTTGAACTGTTTGTCCTAATCTAACAGGTGTACTAGATAGAAGCTTTACGTCTTGGGTAAAGTTGTTCAGATGGACAAGACCTATCCTAAGGTAAAGAGTTAAGTTCAGAACAAACTCACCAGGCGACACTTGTATGAAATTGATTTTTCAATGCTTGCGCTAGCTTACATATGGACTACGTAGAAGGTTTTCGTCTTCGGCAAAGTTGTTCAGATGCACAAGGTAAAGAGTTCAACTCAGAATTAACTCATTTTACGTTGTTTCAAGTTTTTTGGCTTCACTTGACAGCTTGCTTATAAAGAAGGTGTCTGTTTTTGGCCAAGTTTTTTAAATCGTCTTAAACAATTATATGGTAATCATCATAATTTAGAATTAACTCCTCAAGGATCGTTAGAAAGTCACTTTGTTTATATTTTTGCTTTTATTGACTCCACACTTCAAATATATGTGGTAACTAGCCAGGAAGCAGCAACATTCCAAACGATACAAAATTTTGTTGCCCACGCAGCTGGATCTCGTTTTCTTTCATTTGCGACTGTTCAGTTAAGAAATGTTCTGAAATTTTTGACACGCTACATTCAAGTTTGTTTGGTATGTGGTAGGTACCGATTAAAATGTTAAATTTTTAAAATGTACTGTAGTAAACCTGTTCCCATACAAGCAGTGGTTCGAGAAAACAATTAAAAATTAATTTCACACTAGTGAGTGAATTCTGAGGTGAAGTCTTTACCATAAAATAGGCCTTGTTCGTGGGAGCCTCTCTTAGCTCAGTCGGTTGAGGCGCAGCTATAAAGCAAAATCATTCATTTTTCAGGGCGCAAAATTGTTCGACTTCCTTTGCCTAGAGTATGATTGTACTTGCCACAAAATATACTAATGCAAATATGGGTCATGCTTAGAAATTTCTTAATTAACTACTGTGGATGTATATCTAGAACAGATAAAGAGCCGGTGGCACAAAAAACCAAAGTAGGAGAAGGTCTTGTTCATCTGAACGAAATTTGCCGAAGACGGTAATCTTTTATCTAGTTCATATGTTATACACAGCAAAAAAATCTGAATTATAATTGTGATGTAAACATTCATTCACGTAAACTTGTGTTTTATTTCACGCAAACGAGCTACTTGTAAGCAATGTTGTTTACAAATATGGGCTTTCGTATACAATATTTGCAACATTTCATGAAATGTCTCAGAACTTAACACGATTTATAATGTAAACTTAGATGAGATGTGACGCTCCTTTTATGTGTATCATATTGAACAGAAATTTACACTACTTTTTTCAAACCGTGTATAAGGACAAACAATTAAAATGAATATAACACTAGCGCTGCCTGGTGAGTGAATTATCAACTAAACTCTTTACTGTAGAATAGGTCTTGTCCATTTGAACAACTTTACTTAAGACAGAAACCTTCTATCTAGTCCATATGTTAAGTTAGGGTAAACAAACAAATTAAATGTCACACTAGCGCTGTCTGATGAGTGAATTCTGAACTAAAATATTTATCATAGAATAGGTCTTATCCATTTGAACAACTTAACCCAAGACGAAAACCTTCTATTTAGTCCATATGGTAAGTTAGCGTAAACAATGAAAAATTGATGTCACACTAGTGCCACCTGGTGAGTGGATTCTGAGCTGAATTATATACCATAAATAAGTCTTGTCCATCTGACGATAATTGCTGATCGCGACATAAATGCTTTCATTATGCAGTCAATACTTTTTTAAATTAAAGCAACTTAACTTGAAGTTCTATTGTTCACGTCTTGTTTAAAATGTAATTTAAGTTCATCTGTTGTTAAACTAATGATTATTGTTTATTTGTATTGTTTAACACTTCGTGACTTGCCCGGGGTGAGATTTGACTCTTTCAGCCTTTCAGTCTTTCAGCGTGAGAAGCATGGAAGCTAACCATTTACCAGACCCGTATTCAGTTAAACATTATGAATGCAAAATGAGTAATCAAATTGATTCTCATTTTTGCTGTGTTAGCCGTTAAGTCAACCAAAATGAGATCAACTGGAGCATTCAAAATAAGTTACATAATAATAGCAAATTTTGATTTCAATTTGGTCTCCAGCTTTGCTCGGGTGGCGCTGCATGCTGTGTGAATTCTGAGCTAAACTCTTTACTTTAGGATAGGTCTTGACCATCTTAACAACTTTGTCCGAAATGGATAACTTCTATTTAGTCAAGACAGGAATCATCTATATAAGCAGAATCTGTAGATTGCGTTAAAAAATGTGTATTTAAGATGGCACAACTTGACGATTTTCGTTTTAGCGCCATCTAGTGAGAAAATTGTGTTGTAAACTATCCATAGTTTAGAAAACCTTGTATTCATATGCATCTTTGCAGAAGAAAGCAACATTCTGTATCGTTGGGATTTCGTGATATAAACATCTCTAAAATCAAAATAAGTAACTGCATGGGTATATTTTTACAATGACTCCTCCCCGAGAGATCCGCCATTCAAAAAAAACTGACAATTTCATCAGAAAGTACATTATATTTAATTAACATAACATTTGAAATTTCATAAATCCGTTGAGCTTTCTCTGAGATATGACAATTTGAATTTGGGATCAACTTAACCCCGAGGTACAGACAACGTAAGTTTTTTTTTGGCACATACGAAGGGTCAATTAGATATGTACGATCGAAAAGGAGGGTTGTTATTTACCGTAACCCGTAACTACAAAAAAATCATTTTTTTTCTGGAACAAATTTGATCTCAATACAATACATGTTATTGTTTTTTAATTGTTCAAAATTTATATAACAAATAATTTGTTGTAAACCTATTGTGGTGACAATTTAATAACTTGATCAATACAATACAATTACAATAGAGTGAAATGTCAAGAATAGAATGTTTTGAATTTTATTGTAATTATATTGTAAATGTATTGTTATTTTTATCCACGTATGGGAGCTCATCTTGCCCCGGGGTATATGAGGTATCGATTAATTTTGAATGAATTAAAAATAAATTCAAAATTTACTACATTGAATTCTATTAATAACTAGGTGCTAGAACAAATTTGAAATAACTAGGGTGGCCGTGTTACAATTAACACATTATTATTACACATACAAATCATGTCAACCTTAGGGGTGTCGTCTTGTCTCTTCTACCCCTATTTAAACGGGCTCTCATATGCACCTGGGAATCTTTCGTAGAGGCCGCAGCCTTTTTTGTAGCCAAGATATCAAGTTGATGCAATCAACATGAAATAAAAAGGCCCACTAGCGTCATATTTTCATTTCGTCTTCCGTCCTAGATAGTCCGAAAGAGAGTGATGCCTTATTCTAAGGAATATAAGAGCTCATATAGTGTCCTTGTTCAACATAGTTACAAAACAAACAAATGCTAAAATAATGCAGGCTTACAAAGCTCTCAATTTACAACTGTGGAAGTGATCAGACAATATTAAGTCAAGAACCGACGTAAAATTTCAGTCAGAGTGTACTTTCCAAAGAAGAAGAAAACGTATTTTAGCTCGCTGGACTTATAGTGAGCAAAATTTTCTTCTTTCTGGAGCACTTCCACTAACCAAACTTGTTGGCATCTTGCCTGAGAAAAAGAAAAGCAAAACAGCACAATTCTTGCCTCACTTGAATCAGAAATCAGTTTCTGTTCAAACCAATTATGCACCAATGAATGCCGGGAACCGATTGAAATCGAGTAACAAAAGCAAATTGACGTAATTTAGCGGGCGGTTCGGGTTGTTCATCGGAGCGAATTCATTTCTGAAAGGTACAATTTCCGCCCCTTTTCTCTTGCGCATGAGATGGAAACCGAGGAAGTTTCGGTCGCAAGGATAATCCAATTCCAGAAATCAACCAGTGACCTTCCGAACTCCGGAAGTATCAAAGCACCCTAGAAAATTGAGAAAAACCTTTAATCGAAGGTACAGTTTCAAAGACCGTGGTGAATACCGATGATCGGTCTTCCGAACAATTTCTCAGAAGCTAGACAAAGACCACAGCCTGTTGGAAGCTGCTGGTGAATGATACAGACGAGCGGAACGACGGTAAGATTAACTGCTGGAAATTCTTTTGATTTCATTCGAGACAGATGATTGATTGATATTTCACTGAGGGGTCCCACAGGAGGCGATAGAACCTTTCAAAAAGCAATGAAATTTAATTTTTGTTGCATAATCAATCATCATACCATATCGGGCGACGGCCAGGAGGATAAGGTCAGGGTGAATGTACTGCAAGGGAGCATTGAATCAAATTTGATTGAGTAAAAAATCACCCGTGCTTTTTCCGGGCAATTGGAGCTAACTACAGGGTAATCAAATACAGGTTGTGCGTGGCATGGTAATCGTGACTTTTGCTATGGTTGTTGAGTAATTGAGCTTTGTTCGTCAACGCCGTGGAGCTTTATCTAACCACTGTAATTAAATTGTAAAGTAATGTTTTTCAAATTGAATCAAATTGAATCGAACAACCCGTGTCGAGATATTTGACGTTAAGCCAATAGAGTTGTGTTTGTTCATCACCTACTGATACTGAGAAGCTAGAACGGCCGGCGCCTGTGGTGTAGTGGTAAACGTGATTGCTTTCTCACCCCAATGAGTCTGGAGTCAATCCCAGCCGAGGTCGGTGGGATTTTTCAGAGGCATAAAAATGTCTGGTCACGTCTTCCTTCGGAAGGGAAGTAAAGCCGTTGAAGATATTGATTGATTGATTTATCTTTATTTAGCAGACTTTCAGCCAGAGGCTGGTTCGCCTCCAAAGCCCGTTGAAGATATGCGTTCATTTTGAAAACATTTTAAAATTATTTGAAGATATTTCAAGTTATGTTAAGATGTTTGAAGACATGTTGAAACTGAAGAAGACCTCTGATTGTTCTTTGAATTTTAGGTAGACACGTGAAGATTTTTACTTACTATTTTAAACTTCTTCTACAAAAGGATCATCATGAATAATGTAACCAAAGTCAGTTATAATACTTGATTGACCTGAATATCCACAAGAGTTTAATTAGATCATCCAGCCAATTTGGGAGAATGTCCGAGGGACAACATTTGAATTTTTGAACAATTAATGGTTTTCAGAATAGTGCTTGAAACAATATCCAAAGGACTTTAAAGAAATCTTTGATCAGCTGATCTTAAAAAATACTTCCTGATCAACCTAACGTCTAGGGAAAATACCTGGGCAGGTCATTGGAATGTTTGAACAGCAAAAGATCATCAGAATACACATCATCAACCTGAAGTGTTGAATAAATAACCGAGTCAGCGGCGCTTCTATCAAGATCGGGGATTAACCGATTCCTCTAAAAAAAAAAAAAAAAAAAACTATACGCAACTTGGGCGTTCTAGTTAATCGACACTTGACCTTCACGCAACACTTCCAGAGCTTTAAGGCTAGTTGCAAAACCCGCATAAACCTTAGTCGAACAATCTCCATGCCGCACCCCACCAACAACCGAGCTATCCAGGATGCATGTAGGCAAGGAAATTATCGACAGCCTTCTACTGTACGGCCTGGAGCTTACCGCAATGACCAAGGACAAACTGGTTCAAGTCCTTGTACCATTTTTTATATTTATTTATATATTTTCTTTATTAGAGAGAAATTTAGCCATCGGATAGTTCATATCTATAAAAAAGGGGGTTCCACATGAAAATGTTGTTATGGAGTTGGCTTACAATTCGCATGTACTCAATGAGAACCAATTAAAACAAATTCCAGTCAATGACTAACAATACAGGCATCGAAAACAATGCAATATGGCACTCCAAAGTTATGTAGGGTTCTGAACGATATCAGAGCTCCACCGTAGGAGAGGTAAGCTCCCGTCCGGCAGAGATGTCCCGACAGCCAAAAGAAAGATAAAGGGACCTAAATGTTGTTGTATAGTCCAGCGTCCTTGAGGAAATAAAAAACTGTCGCTAAAATGGAAAGTTTGTCGCCCAGGATGTCCTTTATGCTGTTGGGAAGTGCGTACTGCTTCCGCAGATGTGGGTATTGCGGACACAGACATAGGATGTGGAACTGCGTCCCACCAAAACTATGAGAGATCCTGGTATGGCCTATCTTAACCTTCTGGTCCCGTAGTTTCGGAATATCCGTCCACTTGCTCGTCGTTTTAATGCGATGCTTGTATTGTAGATTTTATTTTTGAGTGGGGAAAATCACTAATCCCAAGTGATATTTTCTGCGTCAACACTCGATATTTTCTGCAAAACGTATTAGTTGACCATTATATAGCCACCCACGATTTGTACAATCGCATATGCTATGCTATGCTATGCTATCCGTCCACTTGCTCGTCGTTCCTTTGATTCTTCGTATGAAGAGGGATTGGGATTGGCAACACTCTACTTCCCAACCTTGCACCGGTTTACAACGGCTACATCCGGGTAGTTTCAAGTCTCCTGTCCTCGACGCCAGCCGATCCAGCTTGCGTTGTAGTCGGTGTACTTCCCCTCCGGTTTTGAATCGACTTGGTGAAAACATCGGGTATCGAACAGACCTATCTCCTCGAGGAGGGAAATCAAGTCCTCCGTACACCAACTAACACCGACCTCCTCCCAATAGCCAAGCGCTGCTGGCTGAGAAGAAAATGTTAAAGTCACTCCTGGCAGATGCTTTAAACAAAATTGGTATTTTAAATCGAAAAATTTACCACATTTGAAGTTCTGTGGAGAAAGCTTCAGCTCAATTGATCATAAGAGAAAAAGTGGCATTTCCTACTTTACTAGAAACTCGGGTTGATCTCATCCCTCTATCTCGGCAGGCAAAATTCTCCTGAAAATGGTCTTGCCACCAATTGATTTAGCAGAGTTTTTCCTTTAAGAATATGTATACCATGTTGACTGAATCCGTTTGGCAGCCGAAATATTAAATTTAGTCGCGGTTTTGTCATTTTTTGCCAACTCTACACCGTCGAGCACATCCTCTACGTGTGTCCGAAGTACGAGCTCGTGCGGCAACACTACGGCCTTTCGAGGAATATCGGCGACATACTGGGCGACGGACCTTCGATCCTGGCTACCCTGATCTCCTTTCTGAAGGACGCTGGATTATTTTTCAACGATTGATTCCTTCCTTTCGGCCGGCGGAGCATTTCTACCGAATGGGAACACCACCTCCCACGTTTGAGCCCTGCCTTGTTCGGATGTCAATAGTTTAGCTTGTTTTTCTGTGTTTTCCTAATTTTAAATGGCGTCCAACCGTGATGTCAAGCTTTGTATTTTCCAAGTAGGCATTATGCCTCTGATATTCTTCCTGCAAAGTGAAGAACTATCCAATGACTAAAATTCATTAAAATAAAGAAAAAAAAATCATCGGAATGCTTCTCATAAACTTGATATATGGGAAAATGGGATTTCAATTACATCCAATAGTAGATTAAATTTTCCAAGTCCTTAAATCGAAATTTTATTAGCATGCCGTCAATATTTAATAGGGAGTATTGTTTTATTACTAGGACAAAGTCTTTTACGTCTGGGATCTAGGACATTTTTTGAAGACTGTGATCTCAAATTTATAAGTCAATTTTTTTTTTAAATCAGTGGAAATAAACTTCATATTTTCTGCATAAAAAATATTCTGGGCTTTCAAAATACTTAAAACCCCTCTTGACTATATTTTCTGGATACAGGCACTTTGAAGAACTTTTAAGGGAGTAGTGATGATTCAAAGAAATTTAAAGTAAACTAAACACCAAAGTATTTCAGAGAAATATTCCAGTTTGAAGTTTTGCAAAGTAATTAAATAGGTTTTAGACTAGAACTTCAAGTAGAACGTACGAATAATTCCAAGGTAATTGTGAGGAGAGCTCCAGGTGAATTTTAAAAAGAGTTGATTTTTTTTATCAGCGAAGACTTCAATTGAATTCTAATTATAATTCCGATGGTATTGAATTCTGAGCATAGTTCCAAAATAAAATAAAAAAATTGGCATTCCTATTTCAAATCCTAGCTACGCCCATGTTTACCCTTCTTCAAATCGATTCGACGAAATGATAATCACTGCCATCATCGTTCCCATGCTGTGCCAGTTATGCTCTCTAATCTATCTCAATCAATTTAGCGAAGTAACTTCGCCTGATGAGTCAATCCCTTCCTCCATTTAGGCCCTACCATATCCGGCGAATTCATCAACCAACTGACGTGCAGCTCCTAAATATCACTCCAGAACCCTGTGATCAATAGAGTTTGATTAGAATCTCAAACTGTCTAACGATTGAACAATTTATTACCGTCATCAGCTCAACCATATCATTTGTATACTTGCCAATGAACACGTTAAAGCTCGGGCCGATTTTGCTGGGGCTTGTCCGCGTCCTAACCGCGCAACCCCCGATCCCCACCAAAACCCGCTTTTTGGCAAACACTATCAATCAGGCTGCACGTATTTCCAGTGCCGCTGATTTATGCCCATCGGAGTGGAGAATATAGAGCAATCAATTTGAAAATAATATCAATTTTCATGGAAATGAGCACACATTATTCGAATATCTCTACCGTGCTTACCAAACCTGCAACTGCGAGCGATATAGCTGGTGGTGCACAATTTTCGATGGGATCCTACCTAGACCCATCTAGTTCGGTTTGTGCAAGTACCAGGGCCACCGCAGATGGAACGATAGCTAACTTTCGGAAGCGATTTTCCATCGTCAGGTCGTTAGGTACAGAAAACCTTCGACGAACGTCGGAAGAAAGATAGCTACCGTGCTGCCGCCTTCCGTCCGTATCGTTTTCCCCATTTCCCAAAATGGAAAGAATTCGATTTTTTTACCACTCTACCTAACTTACGTTTTTTGTTCGTTCCTCCTCGCCTTGTACCTACAGAGCTAAAGATAATATATCGCGATAACGATTTCATCTTGATGCGCCTACCAACGAGTTTAGCTGCCCCTTCCGTTTCTCTAGAAGAAGTGCTGTCGGTAATGGTCCGCTATCATCAACAGCTGGAAGGCGCACATCTCATTTGTATTCACCGTTTTATTTACTTTTACCGAAAAAGAAAACCAGTCAGCACACGGAGCGATTCGTTGCTTTCTCCAAGCTGCTCGATGCAGCCCGACGTCAAAGAGGTTTCTTGGGGAGGCTTGGTGAAGGTTGCCCTCCCATTCAACGGTACCGATCAGCTCCGGTGTGGGTGGTCTATTTTCCTTTACGTTCTTTCTCTCTTTTCTGAAGGGCAAGTGTGATTCAAGAGTTCAAACAGGATCGATCTGATCTGAGATAAAGGCGGCTGGTTTTCCATTCAAATTGAAAAGCAAAGGTCAAATGGGAACGACTAATTTTGCATACCGGGGAGTTGTTGTTTTGAAGTACAAATAGCGACGATGAACCGTCAAAGAACGGCTCTCTTGGTGACATTTTCAAGGGTCAACAGCCGCAGATGAAATATGAAGACAATGACGGCGAAGCCTTGAGGGGTCGAGTGATAAATGATGTGCAAAGTGATCGAATCGATTGAGTAAGAAACAACTGCTGGTGACAAAGCAGATTCGTTTTCACGTTTGAATAAAACCAACATGAAATATATGGAATCCCATTTTCTTTTTGAAGCAAATACAACTTATGATGAAGGAAGCAATCATCAAGTATAACCAAAAACAAGTTTTGGTTAACACTACTATGGGTACTTACTGAAAAAGATGTACATTGTTTCAAACTTACTCACTGAGCGTTTATTGTTCATACCTGAAAGGAAAGAAACACACGTTATTTAATGATAATATGCTTTCAACAAATATTCTGATCTAGAATAAGTAGAACGCGAATACCAGCCACAAATATGTCTATGTATAATATTTACTTATTCGTTCAGTAATAACTCGATGTTGTGTTTGACGATTTGGAAACTAGATAATAGAGTAAAGTGGGGAAAAAGTTCGAGTGAGACAAAATATCGTTTTGAGATTTTCGAAGCCCATGCAGAATAAAGCTCAATGTTTTATCACTTCACAGTGCAATTTGGACGACATATTATATACATCACCATTAGGATTGGTCAACTTTTTCTTTCAATATGGGAACTTCACTCAACAATTGTGTCAAATTTGAACAAATTTGGTTATGATCTGGATTAGCGGGATAATTTTAAATGTTGTGTGGGAAAATGTACACAGCATAAAATAAATTTTAATATTACATCCAAGAAGATGCACTTCAATCATGTCGAAAATCTCATGTAGTTTTTATGGCCACAAAAATAAACAAATGCCGTAAAAGAAGCGCAATGTCAGTTCATGATAATGATAATTTTGTCCTTTTTTACAATTAATATTACACCATATTTTCGACACGATTGAAGTGCATTCACTTTGATGTGAAATTATTATTTTTTTTTTGCTGTTTATGGGAAACGAAACTAAACTATTGTAAAAGATTAAAACATATGTAGTTAAATTTTGATCAAACCTCGAACTTAGGTTTGCAATACTATGCAAAACAACTTTGTCGTTAACCGCAAATCGATTAAACTTCTGTACAAAAATAGCTTTTACTTTAGACAAGTGCTGTGGTTGTGGGTGGTTGCGTAATATAATCGTTTTTGACAATCAGTTATAAAGCTCTAAATACAATGAAATCCAATCAGTGTTGAAGTTTAAAATTTACTTAGTTTTGATGACACCCCATTAGCCATAAATACGTTAGCCATACGGAAGTTTGCCATAAGAACGAGTGTCAGAATGGACGTAAGTCATACTGTTATTTTCGTATGTGAACGTTAACCATAATGTACGATAGCCATAATGGACATTTTCCATAATTCTTATAATCAAATTAACTAACATTTTTCAAATACATGTTTGCTGTGAATGTTTGTACGTGAATATTTCAATTGAATGTTTCATAATAAATATCAAATAACAGCTTATGCTGTATAGAAGCAGTCAACTCGAAGAGAGCTGTTACTTCTGAGAATTTTTTTAATTATTTATTTATTTATGTTATAGTCAACAGCTTACCCCAATGACAGTATACTTATTCTAAACAAATTAAAATAAACTACTCTTGAAATTGCACTTATTTCCAAAACGGGAAACATTGAAGCCAAATACATTGTAGCATCTTATTACATCCGTACTTGGTTCGTGAGAGGCGGTTGTTCAGGAAAGCATGCGATCGTAGATTACGGCGGAGTATGGACACCACACGAACGTCGAATAATCCAGAATAGGTCGCACCAATGCTTTTTGGCAGTATACATCTTTGAATTTGGTTTGGCGAAGCGGAATATGAACCCAAGTTGTGAATAAGCTTTGGATACTACGTATGCCACAATGATGCTTGAAGCTGAGCTTAGAGTCGATCAGTATTCCCAGATCATTGATAGTCAATACACGTTTCAAAGTTATGCCCTTCTCCTATCTTGACAGACATGTTTCGATCAGTTAAGTAGGAGTAGAACCAAGTAAGCAGGCCATTGTGAACACCTATTCTGTCGTATTTAGCCAACGCAATGTCATGGTTCATTTGGTCAAATGCTGCGGAGAGGTGTAGATCTACTTGATCGCCACGTTCTACTTCACGAATGATGAACGAAGTGAACGAAACTAAATTGGTCGTCGGGGAACGCTTAGGCATGAAGCCATGCTGATCTGTCGAGATACAGGTAACTTTATTAGCGAGACTTCCAGCCAGAGGCTGGTTCATCTCTTCGTCGATATACAGTGTGCAAAACTTTGAACCAATTATACTAGTATAATCAACTCAAAAAGTTTGGAGATAGCACTTACGAAGCTATTCCACGGTAGTTTGAAACAGTCTTTTTGGATCCTTTCTTGCAGATTCGGAGAACGAAAGACTCTTTCCAGCAAGCTGGGAAAACGCCAGACATCAAGGATAGATTGAAAACGTTGGCTAGAAGCACCGCGAGAGCAGTCAGGCAGCGTTTGAGCACTAACGACGGTGCGCCATCTGGACCGGAACCCGTTGAAGTTTTTAGCTGTCTCCCGGCTGAATTAACCATTTCGTTGGTAACAGAAAATCGATGGCTGGAGAAGGTTGAGGGAGAGACGTTACTAGACGCAGCAATTACATCCTGAGTGCTGAGTCGTTCGTTGTCGAAGACACTGCTGAATTGTGTGCGAAACAAGTCTGCAATACCTACGATAGAATCCACTTCCACTACGCCGTTCGTCATACCTGAGGGTAGTCCACTTTCCTTTCTTTGGGCATTCACATGGGCCTTAGATTTCAGTTGCTGTGCTTACGAAGAGCAAGCCTTTTCAGTTTTTTCAATCGCTCAAGCTCTGAATTCGACCAGGCAGGTTTAACAGGTTCGCGACTAATTCGCTTAGGTACGAATTGATCGATTGCGTACAAAAGAATGTTGGATGTCGACGATGCGGCAAGGTAAGAATCGCAGTCACGCAGTGCCTCTTCCCAGTCGATATTTGAGAGAAAATCGTTCATTTCGCTATATAAGACGTTCTCAACAGTGTTTTTCAAATTACGACGAACGTTGAGCTTTATGCTCACCAGCAAAGGAGTAGTACCATCGTTTACACGATCCGGAGGAATGTACACCACGCAAATATAGAGGGTAGAGTCGTGAGAAGTAATAGGCACCCACAATTGCTCAACGGACAAATTTTCAGGAGGTTATGGTAACCGAAAGTTGAAGTAAGAGCGAACGACTAAAAGTGCCAGTGCTTTAACTGCTGTTGGATGGCGACCGGTCTTGGCGGAAAACGGTGTATGTACGGTCGAACAGCTGACATGATAATGTATTGCCATTGAGCCAAGTTTCGGTAAAACCGTAGATATCGTAGCAGGCGTCACTGCATGCAAGCTGGTACTCTGCCAGGGAACTGTTGCTTCCACCCAGGTTTTGATAATACAGCAAGACATCAGATGACACTTGCGTATCGTTTCTACGGACCGCCTGTTGAATTTGACGACACAGCGTACAGGTGGGGGAGGGTGTTCAGGAGCTTCCATAAAGTCAACGTCTCATTATCTGGTGGCTTCCATTTGCATGACGCGTAGCGATATGAGAGATATACAACTGTCCTTGCAGCGATAATCGATTATGAAATGACGAACTAGGACCAATCGATGGATCAACGGATGAATTGTCAAGAGCGGGATCATACTTTCCATAAACGACGGGTTGGTAGACCCCGTTACCAGGCTCGCACACAGGACTGAGACGGCTGCAGATCGCTGGCTGGAATGGCTCGACTGTGATAGGTGGATCGGGAGCTTCCGTAATGCCAGTGGTGGTGCGTCCCAGTGGACAATAAGAAGTTGATAATGGAAGCGATAAAAAGACGGAATGCTGGAAGTGATTGACGCATCAAGAATCGAGGTGCTTAAATGAAAATTGTACTTACCTGGATCAGTGGCTTGGAAGGACCCTTCACCAGTCCCAGACTCAGAACCAGGACGGCTGTTGGTCGCTGGTTGGAAAAGCTCGACTGTGTTGCGGGGATCAGGGCCTTCCGTGATACCAGAAGTGTTGCGTCCCGGGATTGAAGAGTAGGTATAGTTATTGCTTCGTCGTAGTGTACCAGAATTTACTTAATCATGTCGGTTTCCTCTGGATCTGGTCCGCTGGGAGATTCAACGTCCGATGAGGGAGTGACTTTTGGCGTACGTTGAGGCTTCCAAAAATTTCCTTTAGTATTGGAGTTTTCAAACTATTTTATCTGTCAAAGAACAGCTTATGATGTAAAGAAGAAGTCAACTCCAATAGAAAAATGATTTGTGAGTATTTCAATAGAGGTTTTCATGAAAAAAAGCAAAGAACAGCTGTAAATTCTCAAAATCAATTGAAAATTTTTGATGAAAATGAGAAAAGCAGCAATCCGCTATAAAAGGGGACCTCCTTCGCATTAGTGATATCAGTTGCTTAGTCATTTGACGAAGGCATGGATCATTCTCATTTGAGAAACGCTTGATTTCATTCAATTAAGTGTAACCTACACACTGCAAAAAAGACATGTAAATTTCAGTGCCTTGAGACCGACACATGCAAGCGGCCCTTTTGACATAAGAATCAGTTGAAAGGGACGAGAAAATCAATTCAATCAAACGCGCTATTCGTCGAGTTGCATGTGTTTCAGTTTCAGGACATTTAATTTTACATGCCATATTTGTTTACGTTCCATGATTTACGTCAAAACTGAATTACGTCTCGTGTAAAAATAATAATTTACAAGTGTGTACACATAAACGGAGCTCTCATCGACATTCCGGCGAAAAAGCTAAGCCAACCCGGCACCAACCTGACTTCTACCAAACCCCAATCCGATGTTGACCCGAAATTGACCTGACATAAACTCAAAATATAATCGACAACAACACGACATTGGGTCGACATCAACCTTAAATTTGCCTTACATTGATCCGACATAGCATCGAATTGTCTGTCTGGGACTATTTTGCGGGGTTTCTTCCATTCTCCACTGTCGTATATCAAATGATAGTGAGTGACTCAAAACAGCTTATACTGTAAAAGAGGAGTCAAATCCAAGAAAGATGTTACTTTTGAGAATTTTCAGGTGGAATTTTCAAACCCTATCTTTCAAAGAACATAACAGAGGGAGTCAGCTCCAAGAGGAAAATAATTTATGAGTATTTTATGGTAGAATTTATAAATGCATTTATCCATTAAAGAACAACTTATAGTGTAAAGGTGGAGTCAACTCAAAGCAAGAAATGAGTTGTACATTTCCATTGCATTTTTCTAAAGAGAAAACATATTTGTTTGTACAGTACCCGACTTTGGCATGGTTCAATTTTGGCAACAAAACCACAAAGCCGCAAAATTCTTAAACTGTGTTCGATTAAATGGATTTTGAAGATTATGTATTTTCGCTCCATGCGATTAAAATTTTTAATAAAATTGTGTAATTAGTGAGCTCACTGCTTTTCGTTCATCAAATGTTTTAGTTGCGGTCACACTGGCAGTTTGTTGTTTTGTGTTCGCCTTCTTCTTTTTATTGGTATGGTATCTGAAATTAGGATCTAAATAATTGAATGAAATCTGCCAACTTTAGTTTAAACTTTAAAGTTCAAAGAAGTTTCGTAAGATCCAAAATTTCTGGAACTCCAGGAAAGTTCCATTGATTTCAGAAAAATAGTGGAATATTTTGAGAAGTTCTCAAATTTTCAGGCAATTTCTAAGATTTTCATAAAAGTTTAGAGATGTTGTTGAGTTTTTCACATAAGTTTAGTGAAATTCACGGCAGCTTGGACATTTTTAGGAAAGTTCAAGGCATCAATTTCCAGAGATATTTAAAATATTTTTTCCCTACAACTTTGTCTCAGGCATCATTTCGATCAGAAATGACGTTTCCGAGTAGCAATTTTTTGAAAACTTTCAAGAACGCCAAAATGAAAGAATTTCATCAAAAATCTGAATCATTGCCCATAACAAACAATTACGCAAAGTTTCATACAAATCAGAGAAGGACGATTAAAAAACTCAATTTTCGTTCCCTATTTTGCCTGAAACTGGTTCATAGCTAAATCAAACTTGTGTGCCACCAAAAGTGGAGCAAAAGTTCGTTTGAACACTCTTCCGAAAAAATCTTTCTAAGAACGAATAAACTGAAATTTCATTAAAGCTTTGCTAGAGAAAGCTGTAGACCTTGAAATTTAGTTTCATTCCAAATCCATGGAGATTCGAGATATTTAATTGTTTCCGTCTAATCTAGAACTATAGCCGTACCTTCATCAAAATATGTATCGAACATAGTTCAAAATGTGCGTGCACGGCCGTGAGTATCAAAAGAAAAAATCTATGAAGATAATAGACCAATGCAAATAGGACCAATTGAAATGTAAATTTAGCATAGATGAAGTTCGTTTCTGACGACGGTGTACAGGCAAATTGCTAATGCCAATGTATTATATCCATTTCCATTCAGAGAAACCCTTTGCTACACAGTCAACAACAATTTAACCTTATGCCATGATATCTGCTAGGATGACAGCTGTCATTGAATTTTTTCGACAATCGCTTTCAACGGATGTTCATTCGTAGTGACTGACATGTTAGTAACCTTTTTACCAAACGCCTACATCCATGAGAGGAATCAAGCTTGCACATTGGGTTATAATATATAGAACGTAGTTTTGCCGTAAATGAATTTATTGAATTGAGCCTTAAATTCATAAGAAATTGGGTCGTTGTAATCATGTTACTTTTCTATCGTACCGTTTCTTGGGACAACCATTAAACTAATCTGAAAACTAATCAAATTGTAGCGTTTGAAATAAACTGCCAAATAAAATCATTCCTAGCAAAGGTTATTGGCAGAACAGCACAGAACAACAAAACACTGCTTACGGCGGTCAAAAAATCGATTAACTATTTTTGCTTGTTATTACTGTCTGTTTCATTGAAGACAAAGCGAACCGAAACCGTTACAGAAATCGTTGCCATAGAAATGTCTCTGGTGGTGAGATCTGACCCTTCTTACTAGTGGAAAGTGGACAAAAATGCTCATACTATATAAAACAGCAAAACAGGTTATCTTCCATTTAATTCCACTTTTCTCGAGCTAAGTTGAATATCAAAATAATATCAAAATGATATCAAATTATATTTTTGAAATCATATTGATCACATATTTTGATATACTATTTTTCAAATTATAGTTCTATCCGATGATGTTGTTGGTTTGTGTGGGAGTACTTGGGTTCGCGTGTCGCCTTAGAAAATTTGTTTACAAATGTTATGCCTGAAATATCAAATTTTGTTTTTACCTATTTTTTTTTTGAAATTACAAAAATAATATTCTGAATAAATGAAAACATTTTTTGATTTTGAATCTTGATATCAACCAATAGATTTCAAAACATTCAGATTACTAAATTTGATATCATGATATCAAAATAATAACTAATTAAGTTTATTTTTATTTTTTGTTTTCCTTCCATAGTAATAATAACATATTAATTACTTATTTTGTTTATTATTAACGAAATTACTGATATCAAAACGCATACATAGATTTGTTATCAAGAAAAAATGATTTGTTATCTTTTTAATACCCTGCATATGCCATTTAGATCTCATTTTTGTTATGATTACTGTTAACTCGACCACACGGTAGGCAAAATATGTTATCACGAACGCTTATATCAAAATATCACACTTAGTTTTCATTTTGTTTTCATTCTCTGCTCGGGTTGGTATCCATGACAGATACGTATTTCGACAACAATGTGCAGTCTTAATCAGTGTCATTCCCACTAAAGAACTTATTAAAACTTAACCCCCTTAAGTACTCATCATCTAGGTAAAAATGTCAAGATCACAGGTATAAAAATGAAACTACAATCGGAACCTACCAAATCGGAACCTACTTTTTTTTTAAATCGGAACCTACCTAACTAAACAACCAAAGATTTAAGTAAACTAAAGGAGAAAAATCGATACAAATCTCTAATAAGGAAATATATTATGTTATGTGACAAATTAATTCTCGTGTGATTTGAGGTATCGCATGATGGGTTTAGACTCTAGTCATAAACTGACACTTTTTCGAGAGCACTCGGCACATGTCTGGATGTGGCCAGTGTGGTCCTGGACACTTCAAATTACTACCATTGAACTAGTTTTAGAATTCTCATGTGATGGCTTTTGAACCTAATCAGAAACTGACCACTTCACTGGGGGTACCAGGAACACACATTGGATCTAGGCAATAAAGTCCTTGGCGCACTGTATTTGTTAAATAATCATTTGATTTGAGGTGTCGCATGACGGGTTTTGGACTTAGTCAGAAACTGGCATTTTTCTCGAGGACATTCGGAACATATTCGGATGTGGCCAGTGTGGTCTGTGAACCTGAACACTCCAAAAGAATTCTCAAGTAATTTTATGTGTCATCCAAAACAAGCAATGCATATTTTTATTTTGCGACTGTTAGTAAATATAATCAAGGGTTTCATTCAAAAGCGAAAATCTCAATAATACTGACTGAATTCATGATGCAATCTTCAGCCCAGTGGTTACTAATTAATTTAACTATAAGTAGTAGGAGTGTAATTTTTCATGAATTTTATCCTAATTCCCCAAACAAACAAATTCAATCTGGAAGCGCCAGCTCATTTTGGAGCCAAATGAGCTGACATTTTTAGAAAAGGGTTTTCTCACATATCTAAGGGTTGGCCCATCGAAAATTAGAATTTTTATTTAGTAAATCAGTGATTTTGTCGCCTATTTGACAACAAATATTACAAATTATCACTACTGATCATTACCAAACGTACTCCATGATAATTTGTTAACTTTGTTAACTTTGCACGGTAGTCGGTTTGACAGTTCAATCTTTAGACTCTTGGCGTGACTTTTACATACCGACTCTAGATGTATGGATTGAGTTGCTGAGGCATTAGATGTTGATTGCAAACATGCCTTCCTTATGAAATATTGGACGTAATGACTATGTACATTTTTAGACTGGACGCAAATCAGAATCCTCGATTGACCTTTGATCTCCATTCACTGCTCATATGGATGTAAAAAAAATAAAGGTTGAGCTTGGGATTGAACTCACGACCTTCTAATTGGAAAGCGGAAACGGTAACCACTACTCTACTGATTTCGCCTTGTTGTAAGACTGAATCAGTGTTGTCGAATAATGAATCTAATACGTCGTTTATAAAGCATTTACAAATCATGTGATTACAACATGGACGCATAGTTGTATAAGAGCTATTATGCTGACTGTATTCACCTTTATTCAGCAATATTGCAAAGTAATGCAATGAAATCTAATAAAGGAGCTGGAGAACATTTATTAGACGTCTAAATAAAGCATGTTATTAAATCAATTGAAAACAGTCGAATTAAAGTGTCAATTTATGTACAAATTACACGTATTCAGTTTGTTATTAGATCGAACTTCTGGCGTTGAATTAGGAAGACATTTAACATTTTTACAGCTTTTAATAAGTAAATTAATCAGATCAGAGTGTAACAATGAGCTTTTTCAGCACATAATTCGACAACTCTTTTTATTCAGCATTGTACACTGTTATACAGCATTTATTCAATATATATGCTTATTTGTGACTTTGAATTGTTTGTTGGGTGGTATAAGAGCTATTTTGCTGAGTGTATTCACCTTTATACAGCAGTATTGTAAAACAATGCAAAGAAATCTAATCATGGAGCTAGAAAACATTTATAAGACGTTTAAAAAAGCATTTTATTCAATCAATTGAAAACAGTCGAATAAAAGCGACAATGTATGTGCAAATTACGCTTATTCAGTTTGTTATTAGATCAACCTTCTGGTTCTGAATAAGGAAGACAATAAAAGTTTATTAAGCTTTTAATAAGGAAATTAATCATATAAGAGCAAACGGTGGAATAAAAGCGCATCTATCGATCTCAATGAGCTTTTTTCAGCACATAATTCGACATCCTGTTTTATTCAGCATTGTACACTGTTTAGCATTTATTCAATGTGTATGCATATTTGTGACTTTGAATTGTTTGTTGGGTACTTAGAAGTGTGTTTCGGATCGTTGTCCTGCTGAAAATGCCATATAACAGGAATGTTCTCTTCTGCATAAGGGAGCATAACCTCCTTCATGATTTATTTGTATTCAAATCTGGTCATGATGGAATTAATACGGAAAATGGGACCTACTCCATACCAAGAAAAACAGCCCTAAGCCATGATTTTACCACCTCCATGCTTTACGGTCTTTACCGTGTACCGCGGATCGAACTCTTTACCGGATGGTATACGAACATTTCGTTGAGCATCAGAGGAAAACAAATTTATTTTCGTTTCATCAGTCCAGAGGATATTCCGCCATTTTATTGCACCTCCCGGGTCGGTCCATGCACGATATTGTAAAGCAATATTTTCTTGTGCCTGAAGATTCTTTTTCCGTACTAATGGTACCTTTCTTGCCGTTCTTTCCGGAAGATTAGCATCCTGTAGTCTCCGACGAACTAGCTGTGAACTTACCACATGGTCAATTTGCGCTGAAATCCTTCTGGATGACGCGAAAGGATCAGACTTTGCCAATAATACAATACGATGATCAGTTGTTGATGGTGTTTTTCTTGGCTTGAGGGCATTAGTTACGAAATTTTCACATCTTCCTAGAGTACTTGCGATGAACTTATAAGTTTTACCTTCTTTATGAACCATAAATCTTTCATCTGGTGTACAATGGCGCGATCGACCCATTCTAATAGAAAAACTTGTCTATTCAACATCTGAGTTATGTGAGACTACTGACTGCATGCAAAACTTTCACAATGTTACTCGTTAACACGAATATTCGAGTATTAACCAAGTGATATTTTCAACACACCTATTGTAATGTCCAACTGAAAAAGTTTCCTTGTTTAGCCTCCAATCGACGAAAACAAACAGAGAAAGATGTCACATGTACAACAATGTTCAAGAGATAAGGTTTCATGATGCATGGAAACGTATGGTAACGATATAACTGCAATAGTGTGCGTTGTTCATGCAAATCGGTATCTTGCAGAGATACACCTGTTTCAATGACCTGTAGTGTATGTTTAAAACGGTTTCAGGATATTACCCCGAAAGCCATTACCGTGAATGCTATTACACCGAATGATGCATTACCCCGAGTACCCCATTGCCCCAAAAGTTATAGTACCCCGAATTCCATTACCGAGAATATCGAAAACATATTCCAAGATTGAAATGCTTTCTTCTGTATTAATAACTTTAATAAATTTGAAGTGATGTTTGCTTATTTTCTGTATTGTTTTGTTAAACTGTTCTTTCATTATGCCATGGAGTTTAGATCGCTTGTAAGACAAATGGTCGAAGTACAATAATCCAATTATAGGTCATAAGGTAAGTAATGTAATATACTGTAAGTAATAAGTGAGGCAAGCAAATTTATCTTAAAGTCAATGAGCAGTTCTTTGACAGATGCTGCTATTAAACCTCGTATTGAACAATCTAACTGAAATAATCAAAAGTCATTTCTTAGTGAAAATTGAATATAGAAAGTAGAAAGCGAGAAAGGTACGAATCGGGTAGAGCATCCCCTTTACTAAACTCATACGTTGATGACGGATGGTGATGGGTAATTATAGACCCACTTCAATCCTGCTCCATTTGCAGCTTATTGTATTGTAATGTCTTGGAAGATACAATTTCTGCATTCTCATTTTGATTTCTTCCCCAAAAATCATGGTGATGAAGGTTATGAGCCCGGCGAACGTTTTCACCAACAAATCAAGGTCCTGGAACGTTGTTATCAAGGCTTTTAGGATGAAGCAATGATGATTGACTACTGTTGGTTTCTTGCTCGTGAAACAAACAAGAAACATCAAAGACGGAGTGATGTTGAGGTCAATAACGGCACCGGCCACGTCCTTCCCAACAAACAATTGAGAGCTCTTATAAAACACCTGAGTTGATCAAACGTTGAATAATAGCTTCCAGAGTTGAACAAGAATGTAGTTGTATTGCCATTTGATTAAAAGTTTTAAAAGCTGTTGGAGCACTCTTAAATGATTGTTTACGTTCGGTTAAACTGTTTGACAGGAGCCATATAGAACGTGAAATAAACGCATCAAAACAAACCATTGGGAGCTCTTATACAACACCTGAGTTGATCAAACGTTGAATAATAGCTTCCAGAGTTGTACAAGAATGGTTTTGGTTAAACGCTTCAAAAGCTGCTTGGAGCACTCTTAAATGATTGTTTACGTTCGGTTAAACTGTTTGACAGGAGCCATATAGGATGTGGAATAAACGCATCAAAACAAACCATTGAGAGCTCTTATAAAACACCTGAGTTGATCAAACGTTGAATAATAGCTTCCAGAGTTGTACAAGAATGTAGTTGTATTGCCATTTGATTAAAAGTTTTAAAAGCTGTTGGAGCACTCTTAAATGATTGTTTACGTTCGGTTTAACTATATGCTTTATAAGACTTACGATAACTTTTATAGCACCTTAGTTAAACTGATTGACAAGAGCTATATAGAACGTGAAATAAACGCATCAAAACAAACCATTGGGAGCTCTTATACAACACCTGAGTTGATCAAACGTTGAATAATAGCTTCCAGAGTTGTACAAGAATGTAGTTGTATTGCCATTTGGTTAAAAGCTTCAAAAACTGCTTGGAGCACTCTTAAATGATTGTTTACGTTCGGTTAAACTGTTTGACAGGAGCCATATAGAACGTGAAATAAACGCATCAAAACAAACCATTGGGAGCTCTTATACAACACCTGAGTTGATCAAACGTTGAATAATAGCTTCCAGAGTTGTACAAGAATGGTTTTGGTTAAACGCTTCAAAAGCTGCTTGGAGCACTCTTAAATGATTGTATACGTTCGGTTAAACTGTTTGACAGGAGCCATATAGGATGTGGAATAAACGCATCAAAACAAACCATTGGGAGCTCTTATAAAACACCTGAGTTGATCAAACGTTGAATAATAGCTTCCAGAGTTGTACAAGAATGTAGTTGTATTGCCTTTTTGGTTGAACGCTTCAAAAGCTGCTTGGAGCACTCTTAAATGATTGTTTACGTTCGGTTTAACTATATGCTTTATAATACCTACGATAACTTTTATAGCACCTTTGTTAAACTGATTGACAAGAGCTATATAGAACGTGAAATAAACGCATCAAAACAAACCATTGGGAGCTCTTATACAACACCTGAGTTGATCAAACGTTGAATAATAGCTTCCAGAGTTGTACAAGAATGTAGTTGTATTGCCATTTGGTTAAAAGCTTCAAAAACTGCTTGGAGCACTCTTAAATGATTGTTTACGTTCGATCAACCACAATTTTGTTGCTAAAAATAGCACAAGTGATAGGCATGTTTATATAACCATAAGGCAATGATTATTCGACTGCAAGAGAAGTTACTCAAGATGAGCTTGATATACTTCTCTCACATGATCAAAATATGTATTCAAGAATAGAGCAGATGGAAACAGAAGCGGCTGGCAATCCGGGATCATGAGTTCGAATCTTGCTTCGAGAAACCTTTGGTGGAGTAGAGGTAAATTATATATAGGTGTTATTAATAAATGCAAACATTAATTTAAGACATATATCATATAATCAACGATAACATTTCTAGATAAATTCTCTCAATTAATGATTAGAGAGATTAATTGAAAGAATATCAATCAAATATTAAACAGATGCTTGTTACTACTTCCTCCATGATCACAGAATGTGAATTATGGCATAATTACATATTTTTTCAATGTGCACAAATAAATTAAATTAATAAACTGTACAAGCAATTATTTTGGCGTACCACGACAATTGTTAAACTAATTTTAATCTGTGAATATTGTGAGTACTTACACAACGGTTATTAAGGAGTCATTAAAAAGTGCTATAAACGCTTTTCACCGCTTGCTGTATAGTAATTATTTAGGAGTCATAAAAGAGTGTAACAAACGCCTCTCAGGTTCAATCTCTAATATATTTCGAAGCAGCTGTTAGGAGGTGTCTACAAACGTTGTATTAGAGCTTTCACCAAAACAATAAAGCTTGAGTTTAAATATGTATCTATAAACGTTGTATAAAAGTTGCTTCTATCCGGTTGTTAAGGAGTCATTGAAAAGTGTTATAAACGCTTTTCACCGCTTGCTGTACAATGATTATTTAGGAGTCAAAAAAGAGTGCAACAAACGCCTCTCAGGTTTACTCTCTACTAAATTTCAAAGCAGCTGTCAAGAAGTGTCTACAAACGTTGTATAAGAGCTTTCACCAAAATAATAAAGCTTGAGTTTAATATGTATCTATAAACGTTGTATAAAAGTTGCTTCTACTCCTATACCGCGTATACATATAATGCTGAAGTTGAACAGGTTCTCCAAACCAGTGTAAACAAGAGTTTTACAGAAGTTGTAATAAACAAATTGTACAGTCATTATTCAGCATGCAGTTGAATAAAATCACAATGGAAGCGTTTCTTCAACAAGAAATTGATTTTGGGTAAACGTTTTACTGAATACGTTAGACAACACCTTTGTGTTGCAGTTGTATAGGTTCTCCAAACCAGTGTAAACAAGGGTTTTAAAAAAGTTGTGGTGAACACATTGTGCAATTATTATTCATCATGCAGCTGAACAAAATCAAAACGAAAGCGTCTCCAAACCAGTGTAAACAAGGGTTTTAAAAAAGTTGTGGTGAACACATTGTGCAATTATTATTCATCATGCAGCTGAACAAAATCAAAACGAAAGCGTTTCTTCAACTGGAAATTGTTACTTGGGTTACGGTCATCTAGGAGGGAAAGGATTCTTATTTCAACAACCGTTGCTACTAGGGACCCAGTATACCTCTGCTTCTCCACGGTTGTCACGAGAAGGACGTTTTTGTTAGTGGGAAGGGTAAGTTAGATCTGGATTCACGTTGGGAAGTGATACGATCTCTTAAAGCCTGTCAAGCAAATGACGCGACCCTATAAACTCAGTAATGTAAAGGAGCTTGGGTTCTACTAACCCACGATATTCTGCTCAGTAAGCAAAAACGGTCGCTCTAAGGCCATCGTGCCCCTCACATCACTACAAGCTACGACCGACGATCGTTCATTATCGGTTACAAGAAGCTATTGCAATGAAATGAAATCCTCCAAAGTAGTGAACAATGTCTTCCGAACCTAATCAGGCGTTGTACGTCACATTGGTCTAAATATACTTATTACTATTTTTAATCGTTCCTCCAACTTATGTTATTAACAATTTTCTACTATAGTGGCCTGGATGATATATTAAATCAGTAATGTAATGAGGCTTGGGTTTCAACCCTTGATCTTCTGCTTATTAAACAAAAACGGTTGCTCTATAGCCACTACCTTACATTACCACAATCTACTACCGACTTAACAAAAAACTATTCAAATGAAACGACGTCTTTGAAAGCAGCCAACAATGTCTTCCAAACTAGATCACGCATACACCCTTTCCGATACTCATGGCTTAGTTTACTGCATGTCGTATTACTCCATCACTATTGGGAAATGATGAAGTATTCCATTTTTATAGTTGTCATTCTTGCATTTATCGCAAGGTTCCGGCTCTAATTGAAAGGTTCCGCTATTTATACCCTTCGGAGTGTTGGAACACCCTCTAAAGGCGCGCCCCTTTGTCAGTCAAAATTGGATTCCTTAGCAACAAAATTAAGAAATGACACCGATAATTACCATACATCAGAACCGTAGTCTTAACCATCAAACTAGAAAACTACGAATAGAAGATTAGGAATCACATCATCCTCGGTGGACAAAGCCGAGTTTTGTCACTATGAACAAGGCTTAAAAAGTAACAAGGACATCTTAGTTCCTTTGATAACTGAAAAATCCTGTTTCCCTAGTCTGGATAATTCGGTATGGGGCCTTGGCACCCCCATTAGCTACACCAATGACAATTCAACTATTGGTTATTAACTGTGCTTTATGCTCTCGAAACCCAACGATGGCGGTTTGTTATGCTGTGGGAGAGCTTGAGATTAAACCCATGATATTCTGCTCATTAAGCAAAACCGATCCCTCTAGGGTTATCGAGCATCTCAAAACCACAACACTCCACGGCAAAATGTGATGTAGTTTTCACTTGGTATGTAATGAACAACAGAGATTCGCGATAATTCATGTACTTTCAGCGGCTGATGGTTAATTTTAAATATACTAACGGTACTGCCTACGGCGACTACGACGACCAATATGACGGTGAATACGACGGCACCTTCGACGATGACAACAGCGAATTTGTAACTTACCATTTGCCTAGGATATAACACCTTTGCCCAGCACCTCCACTTGAATTTCATGTCTGCTATCTGTCACTGTTTGCAAAAATAACTATCAGTAATTACCTTTGTTGTAATACTTAGTTCAACAAAAAAAAAAAATTCTTGCATTGCCATGGTCATTGCCCCAGGAACCGTTCACGGCCACCAGCTACCGCCTGTCTAGTCTTGGGCGTATCCAGCGAGGCATCCTTCAGATTGCTCACCATCTCCGCCACTGGCGAGAGAGCAGCAGACAAGCACTTTTTTCAAGCTGTAAGCTTGCTGATTCAACGCAACGTCGGCCACCGAATCACCACCAAAACTCGCGACAGGCACATTATCAGCACTTCCCCAGACTAATTTGCCAACCGGACCGTGTTCAAACTCGCACATAGTGACGAGCCTCTCGATAGAACGAAACGCTGAAAGCGTGACATCCGAACATGGTGAACCGGCCTCCCGGGAGGCAATGAAAACCATGACTAGCAAAAATAAGTTATCCTTTCAAATAAAAATTCTCAAATACTTAACTAGAATTTTTCCATTTTCACATTCACATTTCCACAAATTCCAACCGATTTTTGCAAGTTACATATAATTTTCTTTGGTTTTTAGCTGACTTAAAGGCACAAACATCACAAACATTTTTATTGTGTTCTACTTAGCTTAAAAATAATCCTAAAATAAAAAAATCTTGGAGATAAACAAAAAAAAATCAGCAAACTTTTATTTAACAACACAACCACTAATAGACCTGACAAATAAGATTAACTCATCAAAATAAATTAGCTTTATTACAGCCGAAAATATTTGGATTCTAGTAGAATTTTTTTTTTTCAAGTGAAATTTCATTTTTAGCTGTATCTCGAAAACTATCTTACTGAGATTTTGTTAAACTACATTTTTAGATCAATCGTACGATTGTTACTTTTATTTGTAAACTAGTGGAATCAGTAGGTTGCTAATAACTTTTTTTAACGGGTCATAAACAAAATGTTGATTGCTTCGAAAACCCTCTGCAAAATTTGAGCTAAAACGGGCATGATTTAGAGGTGCCGCAAAGTGGTCAAAGTTTGATTTTTTTTTTCATTTATAAATTATCTCAAGGGGAAATTTTGGAAATCAAATTTTGTTTTGATGCCAAATGTCTTAAAAATGCATGCAAAGTCAAGGCCTAGTGTAAACTAGAAATATTTTTTGTTTGTCGTTTCAAAAATTCGATTTTTCCCGTTAATTTTATCGGCACCCTAATAATAATGAACATTAATTTTGCTTCAGTTAGAATCCCAAAGTGATGAAACTGCTATATCTCGGGATTGGTTTGACTTAGAAGAATGCAACGAATCGAATGGTTTTTTATGAGCTTTGAGTAAAAAATAATTTTCCTTTGACAGCTACCACCAATTTTTTTGCAGAGCGCTTTCATCATCCTCCGCATGCCTCAGCCGCCAGATTGTTCCAACACCTGATTGTTTCTTCAGCATCCCGAGTAACCTTGCCATTCTTCTTCAACTTTTGCATAATAATTGGACACTATTTTTCTATTGTATACCACTGAACTGCCTCCCGGTAGTTTGTCAAATCAAAACTTCACAGGTCTTTTGTGTGTCTTAATACACAGTAGAATACGTTTCTCCAGACACACTCGCTTGTACAACTTCGAGTCCACCGTTTAGTTTGCAACGGAAATATAGGATTGTTGCGGCCACATATTTAGACGAGAGGAGTAGTCAAAGATCGAGGACCATTTGCTCGTGAGGAGCTATGAGGTTCATATACAATTATAAAAATGATGTCTGAAAATAAGTTCCAAAACTTTACTAAATGTTGATATTCTACAATTTTCACCCATTTTTAAGTTTCCATTGTGTCCAATAAATGGTGGGTTTTGTGGTTGTGCGGTTAGCGGCGTCACTCGTCGTTCAGGCGTATTGTGAGTGCCACGAAGTGAGGGTTCGATTCCCGCTCCAGCCGGTGGAACTTTTCGCAACCCGAAAACTTCCCTTCTGGTCTACTGTGTTGAGTGTTGTCCGTTGTCTAGTGTTGTAAGTATTCAGTCTGAACAACCTCTAGTTGAAGACACGGTGTCAATTGTCTTTTTAAAATTTTCAATAGCAACCAAAACGTAACGTCCAAATAACGCGTTCATCTAGATAAAATTTATAAATAGCAGATTTTTAGCGATGGGCCCAATCTTAGATCCATAGGCCAACATTAGAGACATTTCCCCTATGTTTTTTTTATTCTGAAGAAAGGATTCAGTTTCCTGCAACTTTGTCTCAGATTTGATTTCAATTATAAGAGCCGTTACCGTTGTGAATGTTTTTAAAAAAAATCACACGTATATTTCTGGTGCAATGGATACAACTCTCGTTGCATTTTAAATATTAGCAGGTGGAGAGCACTAAAGCGGCAACAAATGTTTGAAAAGTCACCAGATGATACTCCAATTACATTACTGTGCTGTTTACCTTTCACATAAACCTGAATAACCACTCGAAAATTTCGTGAGCAAAATTAATTTAACTTACTCGGTAGCTCCCCTTGTGCAACCAACGACAAAACATCACTCAACCGTTATGACAGCTTCCACGAAACGAAAATGAAAAACGTTTCTTTTGTGGCCCGGTACTACCCAACCACTTTTGCGACTTTGGTCCTATACAATCAGGAAAGCAACCGTGAAAATAGGATACAGAAATAGTCGCGTACCCCACCTTTTCCCGCCAGGCAGTTACATGGCTTCAGCTAGCCACTTTTCCTGAATCGATTAAAGGTCACAATTCAGATCCAATTGCCGCGGGCCCTCTGGTGAGACTTGGCAGTGCGGGAATGTTACACTTTAATGTTTAACTACCGACCATGGTGAAAGAAAGCGTTGAAAGCGAAAAATCGGAAACGTGTCCCTATGCGGAAAATTTGGTTACCTACCACCCCAAGAATGATGGCGACGACGACGACAGCGCCGCCGGGGTGAGAATGTCAAGTACAGGCTTGTTACATCTTCTATGAAGCGGTCCTTTCATGTTCGGCTTGTTCCCGCACCATCAACACGTTGGTCGCAAGCGCCATACACCTATCTATGGTCTATGGGAAGCTAAAATTCATAGATACACTTGCGAACTCGACGCAAATGAACCACAGAAATCAACAACAATTGCCGTGCCTACATACCGTTCTAAGCTATGGGAAAACATGTGGCAGGGTTCTAAGTCGACAGAAAGTTGAAAGTTGTTTTTGTAGAAGGTAAATTTTTAGTACGACTAGATAAACACAACTGAAGCATGAGCATCAAAATGAACTGAAATAGTTTTGAATAGTACTAGATGACTGAATTATCAAATGTCGATTTCGGAAATAAAATGAACCACAGCCCTTATCAACTAAAATACTTTCTGAGTGTCATATCGTACATCAGGTCTTCTATGCAGTAGATCAATGGGATCAGAGGTGGAAAATGTCATGGAAATTTTAGGGAGAAAAAATGTCACGAGATTTATCCTCCATACGTTTTTGAAGTGAAATTTTCTTGTAAAAAAAAAGTCTCGTTACCACCTCTCATTGGGACAGTTTCAGCAGCTTAACTTTCTTTCGCAGAAACTCGAAGAAATCCTAGTAATTTCATCCTTAATTCGCTGGTTTCAAGCTGACCCTTTCTCTTCGCTGCGACTAATTTGACGACTTCTTGAGCTCTGGCCTAGCTGACAGTCATGCAATTATCTTTGATCATTCTTTTGTTCCATACATTATTATTCTAAATTTGTTTGTGCCTTGAGTACTCATCAACCATAAATATTAATATTTTTTCCCACTACACATGATCTTTTGATTACCGTAAAACGGGGTATCTTTGATAATGCGGGTAACTTTGATAGTATAATATAAAGATTAAATTTACTCGCTGCGTTTTTTCTAAATTAGAAATCCATATTGTAGCTTAGGGTATTTCCGTTGATATCGTATATACACAGTTCGAAAAAGTAGTGTAAATTTCTGTTCAATATGATGCACATAAATGGAGCGTCACATATCATATACGTTTACATTATATATCATGTAAAGTTCTGACACATTTCATGCAATGTAGTAAATATTGTATACAAAAGCCCATCTTTGTAAACAACATTGTTTGCAGATTGCTCGGTTGCGTGAAATGAAATACAAGTCTACGTGAATGAATGTTTATATCACAATTAAAATTCAGAATTTTTATCTGTGTAGTTTTTATGTAGTATGTGTTACATATTTAAAAAAACATATTCAAAAAAAACAATTTTCAATTTTTCCCCTGTTTGAAAAAGCACTCAAGCCATTACTTATGAAAAGTATTTCCAATATAACCATCACAAATTCAATGTTGTATTCTTAATGCCTATGATGTTTTCTGATTATATACTCATTCAAAGTTTCATATATAAAGAACTAAAATGTTTGAGTATCACGCATTTTTTCTACAGGGTGCGTGACGAATTTTTGCAGTAAATTTAAATAGTAATTTCTCATGCTTGTGCATCATGATTTAGATATATTTGGCAGCACTGGATAGCTTATACTGTTAGGTGTAACTAGAGATGAACTAGCCTAATACCCCGGACAGACTATGGCTTATATCATGTAATATAGGCTGTCTTGCAATGAGCACTCATATATCTAGTTTTCACTGGAAATCCTATGTATGAGTGCTCATTGCAAGACAGCCTATATTACATGATATAAGCCATAGTCTGTCCGGGGTATAAGGCTAAAAATCTCTTTAATAAAGAATTAAAAAAAAAATGTTAGGTGTAAGATTTAAACAAACAATGTTGAGTAAACGTAAAGATGTCGAAACAAGAGAGCAATCTGTCAGCCGTTGTTGCTTTGTTGCGCGCCGGAGTATGCATGAAAGAAATAATTCGGTCGATAAATGTGTCTGAAAGAACAGTGTATAATATTAAAAAAGGCTTGGGAAAGTGATAAGACGGAGCACCTGCTCATACTGCTAATAAAGCACAGAAATGAATTTGGGAGGAAGAAATTTGGCCCCCAAGCAGTCCCGATATCAATCCGTTGGATTATTTTGTATAGGGCGTCGTCCAACGGGATACCAATAGAACCCCTCACACCACACTTAAGTCGCTAAAAGCTAAAATCAAGGCAGTGATGACATCTATGGATCGAAACATTTTAAAACGTGCATACTGCAGTTTCCGGAAGCGTCTAACTACAGTCGTCGAAAGGGAAGGCAATTTTTTTGAATAAATTTACTTACAACTTCCATATGTTGCGAAAGAAAATAAATCGCACAAAAATCATTGCTAGAATAACTAACTGGTGTATTTTTTCTCAAATATGCCATATACTGCAAAAATTCGTCACGCATTATCATAGTAACCCCAAATCAAAATACTGATGTTAGGTCACAAAACTAAAAAAATAGTGCAAATGCTTTAATTCCCGTTAAACAAATTACTAACGAATTCACTCTTGGATCCTTAGTAGGGGAATTTACGTATTCTCGTCAATCTAAGCAGCTTCCGCACTTCTATTAGCATTTTCTCAGTGTCACGCACACATATGACGTGTCTGTTTGTTTACATTCATCTGCTGCTAGCTATTCTATCCATTCCAATCAACAAAACTGTCCAAAACGGTTTGAAAACGTTTTTAAGGCGCTCCAAACTTCTCAGGTGAGTGTGACTATTGTCGGCAGCCTCTTTTACTTCGGCAACCTTTCCGTTTAAACTGCGTGTTAACCAGCTGTTCTATTATCGGCAACTCGAAATCAGCCGTATTTTGATGTGCTTATGTTTCTTTTGAAGAAACACCTGACATTACAGGTTTTATCAGTCGTAAAAATGTATTAGGATTGAAGCTGAAAGACTAAGGAATCGTTTAAATACATTCAACGAAGTGTTTTAGTGAGAAAATACATCGAAATTAACGTTTAAATTGTGGTTGCCGAAAACAGTCGATGGCTGCCGAAGCCATCATTTACCCTACTTGTTTTAAAAATATTAAATTTGAAAAATATTTATCGCTGCAAAACATATTTAGAATATACTTTAAAAAATTATCAATGTTACCCCGTTTTACGGTACCTTTTGAGAAACAATGAGTTTTCATCAACAAAACAAAACATTCCTTTGATTTTAACCACCATTCTTTCGTGAGTTCAGTAGGAACACAGAAATATTCTGAATTTTAACTAGGGGAATTTACGTATTCTCGTCAATCTAAGCAGCGTCCGCACTTCTATTAGCATTTTATCAGCGTTACGCACATATATCACGTGTCTGTTTGTTAACATTCATCTGCTGCTTGCTTCTCTATCCATTCCAATCGACAGAATTTTTCAAACCGGTTTGAAAGCGATTTTACAACGCTCCAAACTTCTCAGGTGAGTGTGACTATTGTCGGCAGCCTCTTTTTCTTCGGCAACCTTCCCATTAGAACTGCGTGTTAACCAGCTGTTCTATTATCGGCAACTCGAAATCAGCCCCATTTTGTAGTACGTATGCTTCATTTGAAGAAAAATCTGGCATAATAGGATTGCTCGGTCGTACAAATATAATCAGATTGAAGCTGAAAGACTAAAGAATCGTTTGAATACATTCAGGGAAGTGTGTTGATGGGAAAACATAGTGAAATTATCGTTTAAATTTTGGTTGCCGAAAACAGTCAATGGGTGCCGAAGCCAACATTTACCTATCGCTTAAAATCTCCCTTCGTTTAATTTTGAGCTATACTTGACATAAACAGCGAAATCGTTTACAAGCTTGCATACAATATTGCTTAGTTGTGCGCAATGATGACGTAGGACTACGTGGTGTTATATAATAAATGTTATTTGTTAACTGCAGCAGGAGCTTGTTTTTGAGTAGGAATATTAATTTGAGTGTTTTATGTGATGTTTATGCTCTTTAGTATGACTATGATTGCCCTGAAAAGAACCTTTTGATATGAATTTTAGTTGGGTTGAGAAATTTAACTCTTTTGGAAAATCTAGGTGGCCCTGAAAAGGGCCGATGGTAGTACAGGCTTAAAGCCTTTGGAAAATGATGATCACGTGTAGGCAGCTGGATCAACAAATCGAACCGGGTAATCCCATATTCTTCGGTTCAATGATTGGGCACTCGCAAGAGTCTCGGCCCGTCTGCTGTTAGTCAGGTGTTGAACTGGTGTCTTCGACAGGTTAGAAGGCCGCAGAATATCTGTGTCCACCCAGCTAAAGCTCTTCCTTTTTTTAGTTGTTTCTCGTTAAACTCCTTCTGTCAACAAGTTGAGCTACCAGCCTTAAGCAGAAAGACGCTTAACACTATTTTCGACTAATATATGATCCTGTTTCACATCATGGTTCTTCTCTGTGCCTGTTCAGATAAATTAGTACTTTTATTTATTTTCTCTACCGCGCAAAATCAAAGGAATATAATAAAAAAGGGAAGTCGGTTACGCGCTCAAATAATTGAATATTCGATAAATATTTAATCGAATAGCTGGAAGAATCATTATGATTAATCGTTAATCGAATAATTGGACTTTTAGGCATGCCTAGAAAATAGTGCTATTTCATGTTTTTTTGTTGTGGTCCTTCGAAAATGTGGAACTGCAGAATTGCAACCAGCAAGTGTAACCCAAGAACCAAAAGCGGTGCGATGCTAGTTTTCATTGCTGTGCCGACGACTGAATTAAGGGGCTTAGAAGCAGAGGGGTGAAAGTTAATTCTCTTCATCGATTTCCTCTTTTGATGACCATGGCTTTACTAACCTATTTCGCACTATTTCTGCTATGCTCTTCTATCATTCAGAACAACAAACGTATCAATTAATGTGTTTTTCGTCGAGTAATTAACGAAACAGAAAGTTTGGTTACAAAAATTCAACTCTGGAGAGCATTTTGTGTGGTCGTTGTGGGTGGTTCTGAATATGACGATGAGTGTGCAAAATGTTACGCAATTGCATCCTCCTTATTCACACACGCCCGAAGATCGGAGGCGAATGCCACTTCGACTTGTTTCGTCTACTAACGACTCTCTGATGACAGCGTTGGGGAAGCAGCAGTGCTACATCGACATGTTTCGTCTAGTAACGATTCTCTGATGAGTTTTGGGGGAGCAGCATATGCATGTACGTAATTGGTGGATTTGTTAGTTATTTCGACGCTTTTGAACAATGCTTGACATTTACCACTTTTTCAATATTTTGAAATTCAACAGTCGCAAGCATTGTTATCGATGCGTAGAAATATTTCTGATCGATTGGTGATAAATTGTCAAAAGTACAACAACACGAAAGCATGAAAACAACTTTAAAACAAAACTCAATATTTTCTCTCTATTTATCTTTGCAAGTCAGAATACATTCACGGTAAAGTTAACCGCAAACGTAATGAGGCATAAATAATGTTTCTATGTTGCAAAAATGGTAAAGTATGCTACAATTGTGGCTTGGATATTGATGAATATGACTAACGAGAAACGTACATCACGTCCAACGAATGTGTTCATATTTCTTGTTTTAAGCATAATATCTGTGGTGAAACAAATTACATCGATGGTAATATAGCTATACGGAGAATTGTCTGTAACGAGGTCTGAAATGTTGGAGTCGAAATAAATGGATTTTTAAGAATTAAGAATTTCAAACTTCATATTTTCCATACCACGAAGTCCGCTTTAAAAATTCATGGCATCACTTCCATGTTCCAGGAGTAGTCAAATGGTTTCTCCTAGAGAATGATCCTGAATGATAAGCATGCCAAAGGATGCTTCAAAGCTACCACCCTTTGCGTTTGAGTCGAAAGAAACGGATTTTTTTACAGAAATTTTAATTTCATATTTTCCATCTCCATCTCATATCAGTTTAAAATAATTATGGCATCAATTCCATGTTCCAGCAACTGTCAAATGAGTCCTTGGGAATGATCCTGAATGTTATTCAGGTCAAAGCATACTTCAAAACTACTATCCTTTGCGTCTACGTTTCGCTTACTTAAGCATTTAGTACAGAAAAAAAAAATGCTACGATGTCCACGCTGCAGCGAACAAGTTCGAGGTTGACTCGTCCAACGTGCAACGCTGAATGATTATGTGGCTTCGGCTTGTGTTGTTAGGGACCAACTTTCTTATGGCTGTGTTAAGGGTGAGCACCTTGCGGTCGAAGAAAATGTATGAGAAATTTGAATGGTCACATATTTATTAGTTTTGAGCTATTTAAATATCTAGCATTTATAATGTGTGACATACCACTCAAATTTTATAAAACTGCCAAATCGATTGACGTACAAATCATCGAAATGCATTGCTTATTGCCCAAGTTATAAGCATTTAAAGTCTGACCAATTTTCGTTGCATTTCCCTGGATTAGCACCTTTCCCGAAAGGCGTAGTACTACGTCAAAACACTCGTTTTTGAAGCTGATTACTCACGGTAATCATGCGTAAACACCATGGCAGACCTGGAGCTCGGTCGGAGATGTAAGCGATATTGTCGGTACAATATGATGAATGCTCGACCCGGGTGTAAAAAGTAGTGGACTCCTGCTGACGAGATATTAGTTTCTATCCCGGGCTGCTATTTTGGAGAGTCGTTACTGATAATCGGGCGGAATGATTCGGATAAAAATAATATGATTTGAAAAATATGACGTGTGCTTGATCTGGTTTGAAAAACATTGTTAACTGCTTTTGGGGACGTCATTTCATTTGTTTAACTTCTTTTACCCGGGCTTGAACGATTGTCGGTCGTAGCTTGTTGTGATGTAGAGGGCCGCGATGGCCTTGGAGCGACTGTTTTGCTTACTGAGTAGAAGATCGTGGGTTGGAACCCAAACCCCTTTACTTTACTGACTAGATGGGGTGGCGTCAACTGCCGCTTTCCAAAGTGAATCCAGATTCAATCCACCATTCCCACTAACAAAAACGTTTTTCCCGTGACAATCGTAGAGATGCAGACTCGGTCTCTAGTAAAGGGTGTCCACGATGAAATTGCCACACACAAAATTGATTCGCAAAATTCGAGTTTTCATCCGATTGCCATCTAATTTTCAGGGATTGAGAAATAACTATTAAACTTCATTTTTATTTTATTTACAGTCCATACGCAAATGCCCGCACCTTGGCCTTATCCCCGGCCATAAGATTCTGCACAACCTGTGAATCAACCGTTTTTTGCATGTAAACCCATACTTTCTTCAGTTCCTCGACTGTCTTCACTACCTTAGGTCGTTTAAGAAGGTGCTGCTTCATAATCGCCCAGTACTTCTCGATGGGGCGGAGCTCCGGAGTGTTGGGAGGGTTGAACATTTTCGGCACGAAATTGACCTTATTGTCCGCATACCACTTCAGCACGTCCTTGGAGTAGTGGCATGAGGCCAAATCCGGCCAGAAGATTGTTGGGACGTTGTGGGCCTTCAGGAGAGGAAGCAGGCCGCTTCTGGAGGTACTCTTTTATGTACACCTGTCCGTTCATCGTGTCCTGGGTCACGAAAGGTGCACTCCGCTTCCCGCACGTGCAGATGGCTTGCCAAACCAGGTATTTCTTCGCAAATTTGGACATCTTCTGAGTGCTGACATGCTCCAGAACGCTGAACTTATCCTTGGCCGTGAAAAACAGGTTTCCGGGGATCTGTTTGAAGTCGGCCTTCACATATGTTTCGTCGTCCATGATGCAGCATTCAACTTTCGTCAGCATGTTGAGGTACAACTTCCTGGCACGGGTTTTGGCGGACTTGTTCTGCTTCTCGTCGCGATTAGGGGCCTTTTGTACCTTGAACGTTCGAAGTCCAGCCTTAGTTTTGGCCTTCTGGACAAAACTTCGGCTTAGGTGCAGCTTCTTAGCCACATCCCTAACGGAGGCGTTTGGATTTCGGTTGAAGGCCCCAACTACGCGGTTGTGATTTTTGGTGTTGTACGGAATACTTTTTCCTTCACTTCTGGGCTTCCGATCGGTCGTCAACCGTTCCTCGAACCGCTTAATCACTCGCGACACCGTGGAATTCGTGATTCCCAACGTTTTAGCGATGGAACGATGCGAGAGATCCTTGTTCTCGTGATGAATGCGCAAGATTTTATCACGCACGAGCTGTTCTTTCGACTCCATTTCCGCGAGTTTTGATCACAGGACTTTAAAACTTGCAGGATGTAAATAATGCACTATGAACTAAATCCACCCAAATTTTCATTTAATTCTACCCAACGGTTAAAAAGTTAGAGCAATTTCATAGTGTGGCAATTTCATCGTGGACACCCTTTAGCAACGGGTGTCGAACTTATAGCGAATTCGTTTAGGCAGCACAATTAATCATCAATAAAAAAAGCGAAATGAGCAATAAAAAATCTCAAATTGGCCACTAAATACTACAGGGGTGCACCAATAAACAAAAAACAAGTTGCAATAGAAATGAAGAAAAAGGCAATAAACAAATAAAAAGCTTCTTTTAATAATTTGAATGTGAGCGGTGAAAATGGCAAAAAGGGCAATAGTAAATAAAATACGCTCAATTATATAAGGATGAATCTCCACTAAATAAGGAAATTTGAGCACTAAATAACTCACTTTCGTCACCTGCAGTTGAACATATTTTCCCATAAAAGTGGCAAAATGAGCAATGTTATATTGAATAACCGCAATAAATAAATCTAAAATGTCCCACACAAAGCGCACAGTTATCACTGTTTTAATCCAATTATGCTGTAAAATCGTGATTATTTCCCCAAGAAAAAAAAATGAAAATATCTTTTAAAAACTGAAAAAGTTCCAGGAACCAGGAGATAAATGTATGCTTGAACATGAGGATGAGCCATCGTAAAATATGAATCGTTCTTAAAGAAAAGAAAATAATTCATGCAGGAAAGTAAAAATGAGCAATTAAAAACGAACACTGCGCAATATAAAATAAAACAAAATTCCAATGATTTTCAGGATATATTCCTTTAAATTGAAAGTTTATGGGCCAATAACCCCGATCAATTTCCATATGGTATTTTCAAGACAGCGATAAGTAGTGAAAGTGATACTGTGTCTTGGCTAACAAAGTCGATGTCGATAAAGAAGATTAACGAATGTGGGTCTCATTGAAAAAGGTACCATTGAACAAAATCAAAAGAGCACTAAAAACAGCTGTTTGAGCAATATATACGTAACAAAAGAGCACTAGAAAATGCCATTTGAGCAATATAAAGGTAAAAAAAAGACACAAAAAGCACAATGAATGTCTCAGGGAAAATTTCAAAAACGCTCAACAAAAAATAAGAAATGAGCAAGAAACGTATAAAATTAGCACTCTGAGAAATAAGTTGAGCATTTTATAGGCCATGAAGGTCACTAAGAACGAAAACAATATCTTTTGAAAACCTGCAAATCTTCATCGAACCATAGACAAACAGACATAACACTCGCATCTTGTACATCGAACACGCATTTAACGATCAATTTAAATATGTGTTAGTTGATAACACCTCCGCCGGTGGCGCCCATAGTTAATTTCCTTGCGTTTGATGTTTACACACTACTGCCATCTGTTGAGCGTGCTACCCGTGACAGTGTTCTCAACAAATGGCGGTAATGTTTTAGTGAAGATGGTTTACAGTGGAAACTATTCAATGTGTTATGTCTTCTTGTCTGTGATCGAACTATCGCCTCATTTTTTTTAACAACAATCAAATGAAGGCAAGATTAAATTAACTATGGGGGCCACCGGCGGAGGTGTTATCAACTAACACATATTTAAATTGACCGGTAAATGCGTGTTCGATGTACAAGATGCGAATGTTTCCCTGAGACATTCATTGTGCTTTTTGTGTCTTTTTTTTACCTTTATATTGCTCAAATGGCATTTTCTAGTGCTCTTTTGTTACGTATATATTGCTCAAACAGCTGTTTTTAGTGCTCTTTTGATTTTGTTCAATGGTACCTTTTTCAATGAGACCCACATTCGTTAATCTTCTTTATCGACATCGACTTTGTTAGCCAAGACACAGTATCACTTTCACTACTTATCGCTGTCTTGAAAATACCATATGGAAATTGATCGGGGTTATTGGCCCATAAACTTTCAATTTAAAGGAATATATCCTGAAAATCATTGGAATTTTGTTTTATTTTATATTGCGCAGTGTTCGTTTTTAATTGCTCATTTTTACTTTCCTGCATGAATTATTTTCTTTTATTTAAGAACGATTCATATTTTACGATGGCTCATCCTCATGTTCAAGCATACATTTATCTCCTGGTTCCTGGAACTTTTTCAGTTTTTAAAAGATATTTTCATTTTTTTTCTTGGGGAAATAATCACGATTTTACAGCATAATTGGATTAAAACAGTGATAACTGTGCGCTTTGTGTGGGACATTTTAGATTTATTTATTGCGGTTATTCAATATAACATTGCTCATTTTGCCACTTTTATGGGAAAATATGTTCAACTGCAGGTGACGAAAGTGAGTTATTTAGTGCTCAAATTTCCTAATTTAGTGGAGATTCATCCTTATATAATTGAGCGTATTTTATTTACTATTGCCCTTTTTGCCATTTTCACCGCTCACATTCAAATTATTAAAAGAAGCTTTTTATTTGTTTATTGCCTTTTTCTTCATTTCTATTGCAACTTGTTTTTTGTTTATTGGTGCCCCCCTGTAGTATTTAGTGGCCAATTTGAGATTTTTTATTGCTTGTGCTTTGTTAATTAGGGTACGTATATATTTTAGTCATTCGTTTATTATTCAGTTCCAACCTGGATCGGGTATCAAGATTGGGTCTGCTTGTTTACTGACAAACGTCAGTTTGCTCGTTTGTTTTTAAAACCTAGCTCAGGTTGAGGTTCACACTGACAAAAAGTTGGAACTGGTGTTAACCCCAATAATATACGAATTCGCTATAACAATCCTTTCCCTCCCCGTAAAGACGTGGTCGACACCCAAGGCAGATAATAAAAGGTACCACAGATGGAAGAAGTGTTAGTTTGTTTACTAAAGTAAACTATGACGATTGTATACGGCAAGTTTTGCTATAACTAATCCTCCTCGTGTTTATTCGCGAAATTCATACACTTTATGGTCGTATGAAACAGGTCCAAATCCGCCCGTAAACTTTTTTGATTTGGCACTGTTTATGGCAAAATATTGACCTTTCATGAAAATTGACGACCAATATCTCGCCAGCACTAGCGGACCGTGAGTTCCAGCCAACCTGTGATTATCCACCTTGGCCGGCACCGCTAATGACCTTGAACGCAGCGTTGCCAGATATACCGATTTATCGGTATTTATACCGATTTCCAAACTAGATACCGATATACAGATAAGGTTCCTCAGAATACCGATTTTTAAGATTTTATACAGATTTATACCGTTTTTTTTTTTAAATAATCAAAATTATTATTGCCTGCCTGTGCTCGAATTGCAGAGAAAATTTTTGTGAGAGACTTGTATCTTTTTGAATACCTCATATTTTTTGAGCCTTCAAAATTCTAAACAATCATCTCTAAAGATGCCTTATCTTTGGACTAATGTTTGCATTTCCTCAATTGACTACGCATCAATCGAGAAATAGTCAATGGCTCTTTCCAGTTATTCCTAGGGAATCGAGAAATATATTTTAAACATTATTTAACTACCGGGAGTTTTTATTCATTTTTAAACTTCCTGAAGTTTCATCCAACTTTTCCTGGAATTTTCTTCCACCTTACCTTGGAAGCTTCTTCAGTCTTCGCTCGAATGATTCTTTCATCTTCTCCCGCCAGTTTTTTAACTTTTCCGGAGCAGATTTTTATTGCGGATCCACACTTGCTGCAGGCACATTTCAGAAGTTCTGAAACTTGAAGACGGTTTCATTAAATTTTTGGAGGCGAACCAGCCTAAGGCTGAAAGCCTCCTAAATAAAGCTAAATAATAATAATTCATTAAATTCTGTTAAAATTTGAAAACCCAGAAATATCAGAAAAGTCCAGCGAACTCCAGTGAACTTAAGGAAACATCATAAACATTTTGGAACTTTAGTGAAGCTCTGAGAGCATCAGGACAGACCAATTAATTTCAATGAAATTGCTGAAATTATAAAGGAGTTCCGAGAAACTCAGGCAATTTCGGAAGACTTCAGCAATGTCAATGCAAATTTAGGAAACGTAAGGGAAGTTACATGAACATTAGATCATTGTGAGAACATTTTATGGGAATTTCTATGCTTTTTTAATGGCAGTGTCGATAACTTTGAAAAAATAAAAAAAAAAATCGGGAAGATCAGACAACTTCAATGCTGATGTTACAATAAATTCAAGAAAATTGTGAGAGCACTTAAGAGATTTCGTAATCTTCGAGAAAGTCCAGAGACCTTCTAAGATGATTAGATATATTCCGGTAGTCTTATTATAATTAGAGAAATTCCAAGCGCTTCGAGGATGACCAGAGAACTCCAAAACAGCTCCTAATTTTTGGAAAATTACAAGAACTTTTAAGGAATTTCGAGGAATTATGGATTATTCCTAAGTGCATTTCAAGAATGTTCCGAAAACTTCAGGGAAATTTCGGAGCCTTCATGGATGTTTTCTGAATATCAGGAAAATTTTCTGGATCATTAGAACATCCCCCAGGAACCTCTTTCTTCCGGAATTATGTCCTTTTTTCTTTCGACTGTTCCGTAAGCGCTCTGGCTTTCGATTTTTCAATTAAATTTTTTCAATTTAGTTCAATTAATTCTCCCAGAAATTTCTTTCGTCTTCTTCTGGAAGTTTGACCATAAGTCAAAGGTTGTTTTGTTCGACTTCTATTGGAAGGTTCTTCCGAGCTTCTTCTGGCTTTCCCTGGAAATAGCTACTTCTGGTTTCCGAAACTTTTCTGGCTTCCTTTGGATGTGACACCCGTTTTTTTCCGATATTTTATTTAAATTTTCGCCACAAGTTTCTCAATTCGTGTCTTGGAAGTTTCCCGGAGGGTTTTCCAGCTTTTCTCGAACTTCATCCAGGAGAGCTTCTTTCGTCTTCTCTGGATGTTTTTCAGCTCCATTCAGAAGCTAATTCAAACATTCCCCGGAGTTTTCTTCCGAAATTTTCCGATCATAGTTCAAAAGCTAAAATTTTGCTTTGATTAATGGCTTTCTCAGTCTTAAAACAATGCAACGACTACGATGCAATCTGCCCGAAATTTCGGCCATAGATTGTGGCTTTTTTCAAGGGAAAATATTGTTTGCCGTTATTGTCAATAGTTTAGTTGTTGTTGTGACTGATTTTCCATATTTTGGTTTTATTTAATGATATTATATAATTATTATTATATTATTAATAATATTATATTATTATTTAATGGTCACAATTTTGATCACCACTTGAGGACAACGATAATTTTGTAAATTAAATTAAAAAAAAGTAAACAGTGTTTTAAGACTGAGAAAACCGTCAAACAAAGCAATTCTTCTCAAATCCCAGTCGTCAGCATCGTTAAAATAACGGCGCCGGTGGTGTAGTGGTAAGCGTGATTACCTCTCACCCCAGCAGGCCTGGGTTCAATCCCAGTCGGCGCCGCTGGGATGTTCTGAGGCATAACATCTCTGATCACGCCTTCCTTCGGATGGGAAGTAAAGCCGTTGGTCCCCGGTTCATGAGTTGATGGGTCGATAGGTAGGGTCCAGGTGTGGAAGCTGCCTTCCTGGCACGTCGGTAGCATTGGTGCTCAGCACGGAAAACAAGATCGACGGAAAAAACAAACCAAAGGAAAAAAAAAGCATCGTTAAAATTTTCGCTTTCAAAAAATATAAAATTAAATAAATAGTAAATACCGATAAATACCGATTTTTTAATACCTTTGATACCGATAAGCATTAAAACAATCCGGCAACGCTGCTTGAACGTAGTGATTTGCACACTGAGAATGGATTGTTAATCCCAAGCCTTATCTATATGGTTCTTTATGCAAATTTTTGTGGAGCTGGTCAATCATGGAGTAGCGACTGGGAAATGCATATATTGATATGGACCCTTTGATTTTCAACGTCTGCCAATCAAAAGCCGTTTGTCAAAAGGATTCCGTTCAATAAAGAATTTCCTCTCCAACGGAAATTCATTTTCCATATTTCCACCCACAAAAAATAGCTCGGTTCTGCACTCTACCGTTCTCAAGTCTCACAAACAAAATCCACTAGGGACAGCAACGACAACAGAAAGCGAGATTCCCCCAAAAACTTTATTCTTTCAGGTTTCGTGTGCTGAGCAAATGGAAGCCAAATCGTTCCCAATGTATGTTCCAAGCTGGTAGCGACGGATCCTTCGTCAGGACAAGCTCCTTCTTTTCAGCCAAAGGGGATTCAAGCGGAAAACGAGGCAACACTTTTCATTGCACATCAAACGTAACTTTAGGTCCCGGTTGGCTGTGGAGGGTGGCCTGACTCTCAAACTCTCGGAGCTCATGAACATATGTATATATTTTAGTATGTATGTGTAGTCGGGCTTGGTTCTGGTCCCATGTGGGAAAACGCATGTCAAAGTTCAACGTTCAACGTTCAACATCTCGCACTCAACCCTGTAGGCAGAGTTGTGCGATACAACTTCTGAGAGAGAAAGAGAACATCGCTGCTTAGGCCTAGATCGTCGTAGCGCGATAAACTTTTCGTGGTTTTCTCCTGCGAGCAGCCTACGCGGTTTAACCATTGCTGTTGTTGGTTGTGAGTTTTTTTGGTGTGAGAGGCTGGCCGACAAACCAATGCATATGTATGGGTGTGTGCGTGTTTATAAATTATGTGTTTAATATTAATGCCGCTTTCTGTCTACCTGTTTGCACAGAATTAATTGTACGTTTGGCAAAACAAATAAAATGGTTTCAGAAAATATTTTCGTAAGCTTCAGTGCTGTTGACTACCCAGAAAGGTGGTGTGCTTTATTTGATCTTACTTGGTACTTCTCTGAAGTTGTGTTCTCTAAGGGAAACCTGTGTTTGTCGCCTGCAATGAAATTTTTTGAGCTCATATTATGACCCCTGTTAAAAATCCTTCTGAAATAATTAGCGACCTTATGCGACGTACCGTGAAGCAACGGCAATGCAATGCTTTCAATAGCAACATTTGTAATTAATTCTGCTTACGTTATGGAACATAACAAAAAATAGGCTTTATACATGTTTTGTAACGATTAACCATCTCCAAAGTCCGTCTCATTCTTGTTTCTCGTTCCTCTCCAGTTTATGCAAAGGGCTGCCAACATGCGATATCAATTCATAGCCTCCCTTTTGTTGCGTTCATTGTTCCGGAGCGTAGCCAATATTCAAAGCTCGAACGGAAGCAGTAGTGAGCTAACTGGCATTTAAGCCGCACCCACTCCTCCGCCACCGCCATCAAGTAGATGTGAACATCCACCAAACTCAAGAGGGAGGTAATCGTAGCCTTTTCTCTCTCTGTCAGCCCCTCACGCAACCACTTCAATGACTGACTGGTTCCGTTGTATATGGCATACACCCCTATACGAAATAAATAAACATAGCAATTGAATGGGAACCGGAACGGGCAGTTCGTTCTGCCTCCTTTGTAGCTCCCCTACAGCAAATGGGATACTGTGGAAAACTTCGCGACCATAGATTTTTTTTTTTTTTTTCTGGTCACGTATTATTGGAACACTTCAAAAGATGGCAATCAGAGACCATGCAATAGGCTGGCACGTATTTTTATTTAGCTCGTATTACAGTGATAGTCTTCAATGCGTTTCCGTTTCCGTGCGAAGAAACGGTATACCTGTTAGCTCACAAATTGTTATAGATTTGGTTGCAGATTGAAAAACGTAAAATATATGCCAATCGTAACACTCGCGTTGGATTCTGACATCCTTACATGCATCCTCACTATCCCGTCGACGCTCAAATTTTAACATCAAGTATATTCCGACATGGGGGCCTCAGTTGGCCTCCTCAATAAAGGTACGGTATTATCAACCCGGAGGCGGTGAGTTTAATTCCTGGTTCTCGACTTCCCTGGGCATAGAGTAGTGGTGGTGTGGGTAAAATGGGCACCGTATGGAGATTAATGTTGTTTATGATGAAAATCGGTGTAAAGCAATCCCTCCATTTATACTGTGGATAGTACCGTCCACCCATTACTGTTTCTCGGCTGTCCTTCAACCAATTACGCTAAATTGTGTTGTGTATAGTGTTTATAACACTCTTTAATAAGAGAAAAGGATGAAGAAATAAAAATTGGTGAGGTTGTGTACAAGACACGACCGCATGGTTGACGTAGACTACGTTAAGCTGTGAAGTGAAATTCTCGTGCATTTTTCTAGATATTGATTTAAAATAGAGTAGAAGTAACCTATGATTTCAGTCCTATTTTCATATAAAATGCGAATACATATTTCTTAAATTACAATCAGGTATGGAGATTTCTAGAGCACAAATCTTAGACGCTGTTGCGACATCACTCATGAAATTGATGATATTTGTGCTCTTGAAGTGTTGATGTGGTAATGAGATTGATCAGAAATATGGTTTCCACAGCGATTCACCTTCAGAATGCAAAAAAAAAAAATGCACACAAAAAAGGGGTGCACAATTTTGGTAGTTGATCGGAAATATCTCGATTAGCCATAAATCTCTCCAATAAGTTCTCGGTACATCTTTTATCAACCGATTGTGCAATTTTTTTTTTTTTTTTTATATTTCTATTTAATGATTGCGATTAGTGACCACCATGCATCATTTGGCATAGGAACACGGGGCGTTTCTGTGGTATGATAAAAGAGACTTCCATATTTATCACAGATTACAAATTCGACAGTAAGCATGCATAAGGGCGTAACCGTGATGCTCGATTTTATCTTTTTTAATAACTCGCATCATTAACATTTCTCGTTGCGTTTGCTCTTACTTTTGATAGCCAATACAACCTGTTACAGCAGTACATTGAACAAATGTCAGATAGTATTCAAGCTGAACATTGCATTTCACGGTGTTTCGTAAAAACCCATTAATGTGTAAAAATACCCATTTTCGCTAAAAGTACTCTTCCTTATTTAATGGGTAAATAGGAGGTGTGTCAATAAATTGGTGTTTGATTACCCATTTTCTGGAATTGTGTTTACCGTAAATGGGTAAAAAATACCCATTTTCAAATGGAGGATGAAGGAGCTTGGTTATTTGTCCTCTTTGACATAAAAAATTGAAAATAAATGAAAATTTATTACACGAAGAAAAAAAGTGGATATCAACAAATGTTCTTAATTGCTCTTACTTTCGTCATCACTCATTTTGGCAAAAAATGAATCGGAGAAGGAAGAAATCAGATGACTGCCGCCGTGTGTTGCAGTACTGGTCTTAACTTTAAATGAAATTATTTAAAAAAATGAACTTCCGCAAAACGGCAGGAACTGGAATGAGCCACATATTTTTCAAACAAATGGAACCGTATTTTGCCTGTGGGAAATTTTCACATGTTGACATAGCTCATCCATATTTTTTCCGATGACATTACAACCAATAGTTGGATGCTCACAATATTGAAATTAGTAAAATACGTCATTTATACATACCATATTGGATAAAACTGTATTGGCTAACCCGTAAATGAGACGAATAAATTTCGAAGTGTTTTTTCACCCATTAGTGGGTAACAAATATACCCATAATGCATTGCATTAGCATTGGAAGTCCCTCCTACTTGGATAATTATGCATTGGAACGGCTTGCTATGCCTCGCCCCCATCATCAATTTATAAACCGTTCTATAGCATTATTTTCCAGGTAGGATGAAATTACATAGCAAATCTTAATATAGGTGCACACTACGAAAAAGTCGTGTAGATTTCGGTTCACTGAAACCGATACATGTAAGCGGCCCTTTTGACATAAGAATCAGTTGAAAGAAACAAGAAAATCCATTCAATCAAACGTTTTCTTCGTCGAGTTGCTTAAGTTTCGTTTTTTTTTTTTTTTTTTTTTGTTAATTACTTTATTTGTACAGGCTCATTCGAATAAACTTTACAGAGCCAAGTTATCATTTTCTTTATACATTATAAATGTTTTAAATCTAAAATTAAAGGATTGGAACCGATTACTCGCGGTCTTCTCGAGGTTAGTGGATGACAATTGTTTGGATCGGGAGAGGGAAAAGGAGATTTGGAATATGATTTATGATTCAAAAATTTCACTATTTCTAAAACAAATACTTAATCCTATCGACGTTATATCAACTCTGTAATTATACAATTATTACAGAAACAAATCTACAAAAAAAATACACACACACATACAAAACACAAACTAAACACAAGGTTAATCAAACTTACAATCTATGGTTAATATTCTTCAAGAAAACATATATGAGTTGCATAAACTCCAGATCGCGTCTAGCCAAAATATCCCGAACTGGAACATTAGGTTGTCTACCTCGAGCCCGAAGGGAATCGTACAACTCGGATCTGACTCCACGGTGCTCAGCACATGACCAAATAATGTGATCTGTGTCCTGGTAACCTTGTCCACATTCACAGAGATTACTGTCCCCCAGCCCAACACGGAACAAGTGAGCGCTTAGTGAATAGTGATTGGACATGAGGCGAGACATCACACGAATGAAGTCTCGACCCACCTCCAAACCTTTGAACCAAGGACACTTCGACACCTTAGGGATAATTGAATACAACCATCGTCCCAAACTCCCTTCACTCCATTTATTTTGCCAGCTGGCGAGTGACTGTTGACGATAAATGAAGAAAAATTCGTCGTAGGCGATTTGTCGATCGTAAATATCGCCTTCCATAGCGCCCACCTTTGCAAGCGAGTCCGCCTTCTCATTGCCCGGAATCGAGCAATGAGATGGGACCCATGCAAAGGTGATGACAAAAGATCTTAAAGATAAAGCACTTAGAAGCTCTCGTATTTTCATGAGAAAATACGAGGAGTGCTTTACCGGCCTCATGGAGCGAATAGCCTCGACAGAACTGAGACTATCCGTAAAAATAAAATAATGATCTGGTGCAAGTGAGGCGATCGTTTCTATCGTATAATGTATTGCCGCCAGTTCAGCAACATATACGGAACAAGGAGCATGAAGCATTCGAGAGGCGCTATGAAATTCGTTATAAATACCAAAACCAGCGGACGCCTCTATTAGTGATCCATCTGTGAAGAACGATCTTGCGGAATCAACTTGGCCAAACTTTGCAGCGAAAATTGACGGAGCAATCATGGAACGATGATGCTCTGGGATTCCGCGAATCTCTTGCGTCATTGATAAATCAAAATGAACAGAACTGTCGAAGTCGGAGAAGCAAACACGATAGGGATTATGCTGCGAAGGGCTGACATCCTGTGTTATGTACACGTAGTACAATGACATAAAACGAGTTTGAGGGTTTAGCTCAAGAAGCTTCTCAAAGTTTGCAATCACCAGTGGGTTCATAATTTCGCAACGGGTGAGGAGCCTGAGGGATAATTCCGAAAACCGATCAGAGAGTGGCAACATGCCCGCTAACACTTCGAGACTCATCGTATGAGTCGAGTGCATGCATCCTAACGCGATACGAAGACAGCGGTACTGGATCCGTTCCAGTTTGATGATGTGAGTTTTAGCCGCCGACTGGAAACAAAAACTACCGTATTCTAAAACCGATAAAATCGTTGTCCGGTACAACGTTAGAAGATCTTGCGGATGGGCTCCCCACCACGTTCCGGTAATTGTTCGGAGAAAATTGATCCTTTGTTGGCATTTCCGCTTCAGATACTCAATGTGGGATCTCCAGGTGCATTTTGAATCGAACCAGACCCCAAGATATTTGAAGGACATAGAATGAGTGATCGGTTTACCCAAAAGTTGAAGCTTTGGTTGTGCTGGGCTATGCTTCCTAGAAAAAACGACCAACTCAGTTTTCTCCGTGGAGAATTCGATACCTAGCTGGATAGCCCAAGTAGACAAATTGTCTAAGGTATCCTGTAAGGGTCCTTGCAGGTCGGCCTCTCTGGGTCCTGTCATAGACACTACTCCGTCATCTGCAAGTTGTCTCAACGTGCAGTTGTCCCTTAGACAATTGTCAATTTCTCTGACGTAGAAATTATACAGAAGGGGGCTTAAACATGAGCCCTGGGGGAGACCCATGTAGCTAAATCGTGAAGCTGTAGAGTTTCCATGAGAAAAGCTCATATGTTTCTCTGACAGCAAATTGTACAAAAAGTTATTAATTAATGGAGAAAGGCCACAAGCGTGGAGTTTGTCTGAAAGGAATTCAACCGATACTGAATCAAAAGCCCCCTTAATATCCAAGAAGACAGAAGCCATTTGCTCTTTTTTAGCAAAAGCCAACTGGATTTCTGTGGAAAGCAACGCGAGACAGTCGTTCGTTCCCTTGCCCCTACGGAAACCAAATTAAGTATCTGAGAGTAGGTGGTTCGTCTCAACCCATTTGTCCAAGCGAAAAAGGATCATTTTCTCCAACAATTTTCGAATACACGATAACATTGCAACGAATTGTGATCTGACGCGGGTTTTCCAGGCTTTTTAATGGCTATAACTCTCACCCGCCTCCAATCATCCGGAACAATATTAAGCTCCAGGAACTGACCAAACAAGTTCAACATGCGTCTCTTAGCGACGTCTGGGAGGTTCTTCAACAAGTTGAACTTGATTCTATCAGCCCCCGGAGCCGAATTGCCACACGAAAGGAGCGCGAGTGAGAGCTCCAGCATTGAAAAAGGCTGGCTGATCTCGTCTACCGAATTCGTCGTTTCGCGAGGAATCATCTGTGCCGGCACAGAATCAGGACATACTTTTCGCGCGAACTTGAGAATCCAACTATCGGAGTACTCCTCGCTCTCGTTGTTTGAAGACCGGTTACGCATCCTTCGCGCCGCATTCCAAAGCGTATTCATCGACGTTTCGCGCGATAATCCGTCCACGAATTGCCGCCAGTATCCGCGTTTCTTGGCTTTGATGAGGCTCTTGAGTTCGCGTTCAAGAGCCGAGTACGCTTCGAAATGTACGGGTGTTCCACGTTTCCGGAAAAGCTTAAACGCGTCGGACTTTTTACGATAAACCTCAGTGCATTGCTGGTCCCACCAAGGGGAAGGAGGTTTCCTACGGAAAGACGTTCCTGGAACCAGCCGAGTTTGAGCTTGGAGCGCGCTGTCCAAGATCAGATTGGAGAGGAAGTTATATTCCTCCAACGGTGGAAGCCCTTCTACCGACGTTAGGGCATCTTCTATCACATTCTTGAACTTTGTCCAATCGATATTACGGGTAAGATCGTACGCGACGTTAACGGGTTCCGACGGATTGAACCCACTGGCAACTGAAACTTTGATCGGCAAGTGATCACTACCGTGGGGATCTTGGATCACATTCCACGTGCAATCCAACGATAATGAGTTAGAGCAAAGTGTGAGGTCTAATCTACTTCCATTCGAGGATGGGCCAGCCAAACGTGTTACTTCTCCATTGTTAAGAATTGTCATATTAAAGCTGTCGCAGAGGTCATATATCAAAGTAGAACGGTTGTCATCATACAGTTCCCCTCAGCCTGTACCGTGGGAATTAAAATCTCCCATAATCAACCGTGGAGCAGGAAGTACCGAACAGATATCTGAAAGTTGTTTGCGATTAACAACGGCTCTAGGAGGAATATAAACAGAAGCAATACAAAGGCTCTTACCTTTAATAATAGCCTGACATGCAACAACTTCAACACCTGGAAATTGTGGAAGATTCACTCTATAGAAGGAATGGCACTTTTTGATCCCCAAAAGTACCCCTCCTCCACGCGAATCCTCACGATCCAGTCGAATAATGTTAAAATCATAAAAAGGAAGATCGATATCTGAAGAGAGCCAAGTTTCACAAACAGCAAATGCATCACAATCATTATTGTGAATTAAAAACTTAAAAGAATCTAATTTAGGAATGAGACTTCGACAATTCCACTGTAGAACAGTGATCAAATCCCCGACCTCGTTTGGAAAATTATCCATCGAAGGAAATGATTGCTGCAATGAGGGGCCACTTCAATGTCAATTGCTTCAAGAGGGTCTTCACAGAAGGAAGCATTGCCAGAACAATGCTTTTGAGAGGATCAGAAATATTGAGGTACTTGAGAATATCGTCCACAATTTTATCAAATGAGAACAACCCGGATGAAGAAGGGGCTTCTGTTCTTAAAAATGGGCCATCAGGGGTTTTTGATGTCCCCGGGAGAGATGGAAAGTTCTGGTTATAGTCAGTTCTGCGGAAACCAGGAGGAGTTGAAACTTCCTTTTTTCCATCACTCCTTGATTTGGGCAAGCTGATTTGGGGTTCCTTATCTGCAACTTTCCGCGAACGGATGCGTTTTCGTTTCCGTGCAGAACCTTCCGGAAAACTGAAAGAAACTCCCTCCTCAGCCAAGTCAGAGTCAGACTCGTCATCAGACAAAACAGCAAAGGGATTTTTGTCGTTGGTTGATGGTGTGGCTGTTTTTAGCATTGCTGCAAAAGACTGCCTGGAACGCTCCTTAAGAGAGCGTTCTAGTTTCTCCCCGCGTTGTTTGTACGCCGGGCACGATGAGAGACCATGAGGAGTTCCCTTACAGTACACGCATTTTGGTGCAGTGACTGTGCAGGCGCCATCCTCGTGCTTCTCCCCGCATTTAGAACAGCGTGCCTTGCTGCCACAGTGAGAGGCCGTATGTCCCAACTGTTTGCAGTTTTGGCAGTTCATGACCCGAGGAACAAACAAACGCACAGGTAGCCGAAGTTTTCCCAACTCGATGTAGTGAGGAAGGGCTGAACCAGAAAAGGTCACCCGAAACGAGTCTGTGGGGGTAAAGCTCTTTTTACCCTCGCTGAAAGATACTGAGTTCAGCTTCTGGACTTCCAGTATCTCAACCGTGGGAAGCAAGGGGTTCTTGAAACGGCCAACCGCTTGCTTCGCCAAGATCTCGGGGGTCAGACTCGCTTCGGTGACCACACCTTCGATCTCCACATTACGAGCTGGGATGTACACTCTATACTCGAGTGTAAAGAGCTGGGAGGCAGCAATCTCGTTAGCTTGTTTCAGGTTAGAGACGACAACGCGAAGTTTATTGTACCTCACCTTCGAGATTTCGGTCACGGCCGAGAACCGCTTCGTCAGATCATTAGTAATTTGCATTACATTCAAAGGTTTCTTTTTGGGCTGAAAGTAAACAACCCATGGGCCAGTCGAGTCTTCGGGGTAGGCTCGCGATCGGGGGCTTATCTGTCCCTGCCCATTACCAGACTGAGATGACAAACCAGGGATGACATCATCTGATTTCTGGGATGACAGACGTTTTCGACCCTTCTTGCTATCGCGTGGCAAAGTGGTGTCATCTTCCGACAAAACGTCCATTTCGTCTTCCGACAAAATGTCCATTTTGCCGTACTAGTGGGAGCGAAAAACGCTCTACCACTGCAACGATAATCAAAATTACTCGGACACAATACACGAGAAAAAAAAAATACAAACACAGAAACACAAACTTAAAATTTAACTGATGGGAGAGAGAAAGAAACAAGAACAAAAACTTATCTGATAATCCTATACTACTACCACCGAGCGTTTACACAGCAGCAGCGGAGCGACGCGCAGCTTTGATGATCTTCGATCCGCGTGTGCGGGCGGTCTTCGTTGGTGTGTGCTTGTATGAAGCTCGGCACTCAGCTGAACACACGAGATGGATGAGCGGTTTGAATGTGGAGGCAGATGCTGACACTCGATGACGATGATCCGTGTGCATAGGTATGCGTGACCACGCACCGATGGTGCGCAAAATGGTTGGCGAATTGGCAATCGCAAAAACAATTTTCCTTCCGATGATGCCGAAAACACACTTTCTTCTCAGAAAAAAACTCACTTTTTGATAAATTTATCGGGAATTATGCCAGGAATCACTAAGCGAGAAAAAAATGATTATTTACGTCAGATAATAGCGAGAAAACTTCCAAATTAACGGAGCGCGAAATAAGTCGACCGTTCTTCTTGCTAGGACGCAGTGAGATGTAAGTTTCGTTTTGAAAACACCTAATTTTACATGAAAAGTTTGTTTACGTTCCATGATTTACGTCCAATATGGATTACGTCTCGTATAAAAGTAGTTATTTCTAATTGTGTCCCGTCTGATAAATTTAGTGCTTGGTACTGAAATCTGTAATCTGTGATAGGGAAATCATTTTTTTCCCGCCGCAGAAACACCCCGTATTATTATGTAAAATAAAAGATGTGTGTTCACAAAACGCAAGAAATCTTAAAAAAAAATAATATTTTGTATTTTTTTTTAGTTCAATCGTCAGATCAAAGATGTAGCGACAATTGATTGGTGGGATTTCAAGCTAAAATTACCTTAGGGAAAATCATAGGACTGACATCAAATGTTTCCACTATGGGATTTCACAAATTTGACAGTACCCTCTTAACTGGTCTATAAATTTATGACCCATAACAAACTTGAACAACACATACGAACTTTGCGGCTGTATTGCATATTTAACAGCTGCCGCTTACATGTGTTTGTTTTGCGTTGGTTGTAAGTGTGTGAGTGATAAATATCAGACAACAGAAAAATGCTGGCTTAGCAGCCCCTTGGGGAAAATTCAAAAATGCCGTAGCATTTGAGCAGGGAGGGGGTTTCAGAAGTTGCCAAGAGAAGAGGTGACAATACGGGGGCGAAAATGAACCACTTTTCTGTCAAACGTGAACCAGCTTCTGATTGGCCGATTTCATGTGCGTAAGATAGAGATAGAGATAGATAAAGATAGAGATAGAGATAGAAATAAAAGAGGAAGAAGCCAATTGTCACCTCTTCCTCTTAGAGAAGTTGTAACTGGCCATGTATTAGTTATGCACAGCAAAAAATAATGAATTTTAACGTAAGCGTAATTAACAAACCAGCAGAAAAAGGCTCGCGTAATTTCAGTTCTTGCGTACTTTTATGCAATATATCGCGCACATCAAGTGTATCTCACTAATCATTGCAAATTACACGACATCGCGTAAAATGCTATTACATATATCTGAATTTTACGCTGCGCAACTAATTCTCTGCGGCATCTCCTATAAATTTAGACAACTTTCGCGTTAACTTTCTGGACGTGTTTAGAGTACCTGTCAGGAGGCAAAAAAAAGTCTGCCATTTTTCTTGTGCGTTTTGGTCAGGTGCGGGATATGCTGTCAAATCGACCTACTGAACAGCCATCAATGAGATGTAAATATGTAAGGTTCAGTGAACTTGTCATCTCTTTCGTTCTCCCGCTGTTTAAACGGTTGAAGGAGTGTGACGTCAAACTCCGTCATCCATTTAATCAGCCGGAGAACGAAAGAGACGACAAATTTACTGAGCCTCACTTGTTTATGATCATTGATTTTCCATACCTGAATTGGTTCCAAACATCAACAAACCATCGTTGCTTATGGTTTTGTTGTCGTTTGGAACCAGTTATGCGTATAGTCACTATATGTACACAGCAAAAAAATAATTTTGATATCACATCAAAGTGGATGCACTACAATCATGTCGAAAATTTCATGTAATTTTTATGACCACATAAATAAACAAATGCAGTAAAAGCAGCGTAATGTCAGTTCATGCATTGTATTAATGATAATTTTGTCCTTTTTAGCAAGTAATATTACACCATATTTTCGACATGATTGTAGTGCATCCACTTTGACGTGATATCAAAATTATTTTTTTGCTGTGTATAGTCTGGCGGAGAGAAATTCGATCTATCAAAGAGCGGAGCCAATTCAATATATTGTAGACCAACAATTGAAAAGGTACTATAAACTTTTATAAACAAAACTTTGATTGTTCTTTCCTCGCCAATCAAACGCAAATAACCAGCATCATCGGATAGGGGACACTTTCTTCAACCCAAAGATGTTGTTAGTTTGAGTAAGCGAGCCTTGAGTAACGAGAAAAGGGTTTCCGAAGGGTTTTATTCACAATTGCTGATGTGCTCTTTTCTGTTGTTGGTCGTGATTTGCTCGATTGGATACGCTATTTGTCAGCTCAATTGGTTCCCGAGATTCTATCCGACAGACTATGAATATAGCGACTATAGTTATGCGAGGTAGGCGACGATAGTTCGTATTTGACAGTCACCTCCCCCCTCCAGGTTTTGGTTGATTTCTAGTTTCATGATTGATCAATTTTCGTTCTAAAATCTTATAAATGGATGGTAATAGTAATGTTTGGTTGACAATACGTGATAATTAGTTGTTTTTTTTTTTTTTTTTTTTTCGGTAGCAAAAACGGATTGCTGTATTTTATGCTGGTCATGCTGCCCAGACCGCTCAGACCGATAGAAGACGTTTCTAGCTTGAATATAGGGCCCTTTTATGTAGCAGTGACCAGAAATGACACTTGATTCGACTTACATAATAGTTATAAAAATACGCTCCACCGAAAATGTTATACACACTAAGAAAAAATCATGTAAAGTTAGGTGCTCTGAGAATAACATATACGAGCGTAAAATTTGACATAAAATTGAGTCACAATAGACGTGAAATTCAGCTTAATTCAATGTATTTTTCGTCGAGTCCGAAAAGTTAGTGACTAGTCTTGTAGCACTTAATTTTACATGTCATGTTTGTTTACGTCTCATCCTTTATGTCAAAGGTGGATTCCGTTACGTGTAAAATTACTTTTTTTTTTCTAAGTGTGTAGTTACTTAAAAGTAAAAATTAATTGTGGAATGTTGCTTATATGATTAAACTTAAGTAATAGTTATAAATATAACACCTCCAAATGAAGAGTGATATTGGCTTGGATTAATTCCAAAGTCAGCCAGGACTGGTAATAAAATTCAATCCTAGCTAAAGCAGACCATCATGAGCACCCAAGTAAGAATAAAATGCAAACCAATTCACAATCTAAACACACGAGTAAAATTACACGATAGTTGAAAATTCCGCGATGATGGTTTGTAATTTTACATGACTCAAAAATAAACAGGCATGTAATTTTCTGAACACGTGTAAAATTATGCTAAGGGCGCGTTAATTTAAAACGAGGGGAAGAGGGGTTAATTGATAAAAAAAAACTGCGCTATTTATGGATGGTTCCTTATTTTCCTATAACCCTGTGTCCCAATTGGCGAGTTAAAGTTATTTCGTGGTTAAAATTGACAGATGGAAAGTAATCGAATATCCTCGCTATCCGAGCGTGATTATTTCTGAAAGACAACACACAAAGAAAAAATCATATAAATGTGGGAAGAATGGATTGTCCCTCGAAAATTTTGATATATCTGGTAACACTTCTTTTGGTCAGTAGTCAGCTCTCGAAGTTTATTGTCAGATGTGCGTGTTAATATTTTATCGTTCTGCTAATGGTCAATAAATCGATTTGAAGAGATTTGTGTGTTATTTCGATTACTCCGATCTGATCACGTTACATGGGGGCTCAACCGGAATGGAGTTCTAGTGAAATATGTGTGAATCGAAGTAAAATCGGACATTAAACGCTGAAGTGGAAATTTGATCCAAAAACCAAAATGGCGGATCCAGTGGTGGAAATGTGTGCCACATTTACAAAAGTTGGATTAGAGGGCGAGTGTAAGAAGAGAGGACTGTCGACGAAAGGCAGCAAAGCCGATATTGCCAGAAGGATTGTTGCTCATACGACGCACACAGTTACAAACGATGAACGTCAAAGCAACAACGAAGAGATGCATGACGGTAGCCACGATGACGATGAGGATGATCTATTCGCTGACGACGATGCTGAAGTAAACGATGAAGAAGATGCCAACGACGAAAATGACAAAGATTCTGCTGACGACGACAACAACGAGGGTGATTCATCTGGTGTTGGTGACTACCTTAACGATGACGACGACGAAGATAAACTCAGCAGTAAGGATGGAAATTTCTGGACAGCTGTAGGGTCAGCACGGAAGCCCTTGCAAAAGTTTCGTAAACCTCCGCGGCCTTACGCGTTCCGCGACGTAGAGGACAACATCGAATCTTTCAGCGCTGAAGAAGGTCAAAATGTGAAAGAATGGATTCTCCAGTTCTAAGAAATATCAACAGTTGCGTATTGGAATTGTGAGCAAAAGCTGATCATGCTGCTTAAAAAGTTAACCGGAACGGCGAGACGATTTGTGTTCACCAACGCAATCTGAGCACTTTCGTGAAATTGAAGAAGGCCCTGATTACGGACTTTGCACCATTTGTGCGAGCGAGTGACGTACATCGACAGTTGGCAGCACGCAAGAAAAAGCCTACCGAGCATGTTCACGACTACATTTACGAGATGCAACGGATTGCCCTTGCTATCAATCTAGATGAGCCGAGCCTGTGTGAGTATATTGTTCATGGCGTGACGGAGGACGAGTACCACCGTTCTATGCTGTATGACGCACACACCATCAAACAATTGAAGGAAAAGCTGCATGTGAATGTCCGCAGAGAGGAGAGGGCCCGAAGTGTTTTTTATGTAATAGTTTTGGGCACCTATCGAAAGAGTGTGACAAGAGAGGCGAAGAATGCTATGCGAAAAAGAAAAGTGCTAAAGTGAACACGATCGAAAAAGTAAACAATCCACAACCGAGCGTCATTGTGAAGTTGAACGACCGTGAGCTACGTGCAATTGTTGATACGGGAAGCGAAATCTCGTTGATTCGGAAGGATCTGTGGCTAGATATTGAGAAAAGTGGACTGAAAATTCGGGGTTACGGTGGTAAGGTGAAAACCGTGTGCGGTGAGGCGATTTTGAACGCAAAAATTGAGGAAGAAGAATTCGGCATGTTGTTCTATGTTGTGCCGTGTAATGCAATCGATATGCAAGTACTCATCGGTATGGATTTTTTCACCGGTGTAAACTATTCAATTACCCCCGATGGCGTGCGCGTGCAGAAATATCCGAACAATGTAACTGAGGATTGTGACTCGAAGTTGATCCGACGGATCGAAGATTGTAGTGACAGCGAGGTAACGGTTCCATACCAGTACCGTTCGAAAGTTATGAATGTAATTGACAATTATAAGCCGAAAGAGATTGTAACTGCGAAAAATCCACTCGTTATCAAACTGGTGGATAACAAAGTAGTGCGAAATACTCCTCGACGCCTTGCTCCAGTAGAAAGAGAGGTCGTACGAAACCAAATAAGTGAATGGCTGCAGAATGGCATCGTACAGCCCTCTCACAGTGAATACGCTAGCGCAGTGGTAGTAGTTCCAAAGAAGGATGGTTCACGTCGGGTTTGTGTAGATTTTCGTGAAGTAAACAAAAAGGTATCCCGTGATAATTTCCCGATGCCCAATGTTGAAGACCAAATAGATCGGTTGTGCAATGCTCGAGTTTACACAACGTTGGACTTGAAAAACTGTTATTTTCACGTGCCGGTTGAAGAGAATAGCAGGAAATATACTGCGTTCGTTACAAGTGAAGGGCAGTATTAATTTTTGCGTGCCCCATTTGGTTTGTGCACCAGTGGTAGTGCATTTGGAAGATTTATCAATGAAGTGTTCAAATATTTGATAAACGACGGTACGATAATTGTTTTCGTGGACGATGTGATTATACCATCCAAGACTGAAGAAGAGGGACTTGAGTTGTTGGAAAAGGTGTTGAAGGTAGCCTAAACCACCTTTAGTGCTCAATTGGAAGAAGTGCGTTTTTCTTCAACGTCGAGTCGAGTTTCTCGGTTATACGATTTATGACGGTCGAGTGGAACCCGCACCTGGAAAGATCGAGAAGTTGAAGCAGTTTCCCCAACCAACAACCGTCAAGCAGTTGCAACGTTTTTACGGTTTGGCAAGCTATTTTAGGAAGTTCATCCCATCTTTCGCAGATATTGCTCGACCACTCTCAAACATGTTGAAAAAAGACAGCGCATTTATTTTCAACGAAAAGGCTTTTACATCTTTTGACCATATCAAAAGCGTCCTCGCAAGCTATCCAGTTCTACGAATTTTCCAGCCGGATGCTGAAACGGAGGTGCATACAGATGCTAGCAAAATGGCTCTAGCAGGAATTTTAATGCAGCGCGCAGATGACGATGGCAAGTTTCACCCGTACTACTACTACAGCCGCTTGACGAGTCCCGCTGAGAAGAACTATCATTCATACGATTTGGAAGCATTGGCAGTAGTCGGGTCTGTGCAGAAGTTCCGTTGCTATTTACTGGGGCGTAAATTCAAGATAGTAACCGACTGTATGGCGTTCAAGGATTCCATGAAAAGGAAGAAGATCAATGCCCGTGTTACTCGGTGGGCAGTTATTTTGGCCGAGTTCGAGTATGACGTCGAACACCGTTCTGGGGACAAGATGCCCCACGTAGACGCGTTATCAAGAGCGAGTGTTCTAGCTGTTTCTGCTGTTGTTAGTGCCAGGATGGGAGCGGCACAGAATGACGACGATAGAGTGAAAGCGATTAAGTTAGCTGTGGAACAAAATGGATCAGTTGAGGACTATGCCATATCCAATGGCGTGCTCTACAAGGATGAAGACGGAAATCGACGAGTGTACGTGCCCGAAGTAATGGAGATGGAAATGATTCGTACGGCGCATGAGAAAGGACACTTCGGTGTGAAGAAAACCAAGGAAAGGATTGACGCAGACTACTACATTCCGGAGATTGAATAAAAGATCAAGCGGAGCATCACGGCGTGCATTCCTTGTATCATCGGTGAAAAGAAGAGAGGTAAACCGGAAGGTGAACTTCTACCAATTCCCAAGGGTGACATACCAATGGACACTTTGCACGTTGATCATCTTGGTCCAATGTCGTCAACGAGGAAATCTTATAATTACGTGTTAACCGTAATTGATGCCTTCACAAAGCTTGCATTTTATTGAATGGACCTTGCTGAATTCATACGTGAAGGTTGAACCAGATTTGTAATTCGAAAAGTATATTTTTAGAAATTTGGGTTTCCTTTTCTGTTAAGGTGGATTTTGATACCGTCCTACGAAAGTTATGGTCCTTGCTGAATTCATACGTGATGGTTATTATTTTACGCACACACAAAGCCAGGTTTAAATTGCCAAAGTACGTATTTTTGTCAAAATTTGGTTTTTATGTTCAGCCAAAACAGATTTTGGCTCCTTCTTCTGAATATTAGACTTGGATTTTGTTGGGTTGACCTTCCTGAATCCATACGTCTAGTTAGATATTTTGAAGCACGGGCAATTGTTGAGAAAACTGAGTTTAAATTCACAAAATATGTATTTTCATATCAATTTGGGTTTCCTGTTCGGCCATGTTATATTTGAATTTTAAAAGAACTATTACGTTTGTGGTATTCCGTTCGATGGTTTACACGGAATTTATCAAAACCCAAAAATCACACTTCTGCGCGAAATGTTTTGTTAAAAACCCGAGTGTTGCACATAATAAAGTTAACATTTGTGGCTTCTGTTATGCATTATTGTCGACAATCACGGTTTCAAAGACTAAATCTAAGAGTAAGAAGTAATGTAAACGCTAGAAATATACGGTTTAGATGTAATGTAAAACGTATTTTGAATGTTTTATTTTTTTAGCTTATGTTTTATTCCCCCCTCCCCCCCCCCTCGACTGGTATGACCATCGAGAGACAAAAGAAAAACTTGTGATTTGTTCCGGCCTTAGGTGTTTGAAATCAAGTTGATAATATGTTTTGGTATTTTTAAAAATTTTGATTGAATTCATGTTTTGATAATATTTTGTTATTTATAAAACAAATTGAAAACAAAATTTGATATTTCATTAAATATGTACATGCTACAAACACAAATACAGGCTTTCCCTTAGCTCAGTGGGTAAAGGCGCAACTACATAGCAAGAGCATGCTGGAGGTGGCTGGGGTCGATTCCCGGTCCGATCTAGGAATTTTTCAAGTTGGAAAATTTCTCGGCTTCCCTGGGCATAGAGTAGTATTATATTTGCCACACAATTATACCAATGCAGAAATGGTACAGGCATCGAAAGCTCTCAATTAATAACTGTGGAAGTGCATTTAGAAGACTAATGTGAGAGCACGCAATAAACTTATATGCGATAAGCAATAAGCTTGAAATGTGAACAAGCATTAGAAGATACACAAATACATTTGTCACAGAAAGCTACATTTCAAAACTTTTATTTGCTTTTGAGTATTCTAGTAGTTGGAAAATATTGCAGTGAATTTTGAAAATATAATAAGTACCTGCATTTACAAATCGATATAGAATTGATGTCGGTCTGTTTGCCTTTAATACTTAGACTAATATATTGTCGAATATTTTTTAAATATTTAACGAAAATTACTTAATAAAAACGCTTACATTGATGTGTAATCGTGAAAACTAGATTTCTTGTCTTATTAATAACCTTCGTACATTATTTAGATCTCATTTTTGTTACGATTACTATTGTCAGCGTACATTTGTAATCAGGAACGTAAGTATCAAAATATTTTGTTTGCATTTTGTTTTCATTTTCTGTTCGGTTAGCTCATATTCAAAATTATGATACTTTTATGGGTAATATCGTAAGCGTATCGTATGGTTGCCCCGTAGCGTGGGTAGATCACCTTTTCGTGGTACGTTACGGGATGTAAGATCTACCACCGATTCCTACTTCAAACTAGGGGAACATGATTTGGAGACGATGACAAGCACTTTCTTTATGCTTTAGATTCAGAACGGATGGAAATAACTTTGTCTGAAATCGAAGTCATGTCCGAGGAAGACATCGAGCTGCTAAGAGTGCGAGAAGCTTTGACGTGCAAAAAATGGCCTAAAGAACTACGATCGTATGAGGCGCAGAGGAAGTATCTATTTTGTATGGGGTCATTATTGTTCAAGAACGAGCGTGTTATATTGCCGGAAAAGCTTCGTGCAAAGGCAATCACATCAGCTCATGGTGGTCACGTGGGCGAAATGGCAACAAAACGGATCATGCGAGAGTATTTTTGGTGGCCAAAGATGTCCAAAAAGGTAGCACGATTTACCAAAGATTGTGAGACATGCACTCTACTGTCTAGACGTAACCCACCTTTGCCATTAACAACATGCCGGATGGACCATGGGAGATCATCCAAATTGATTTTTTTAAGGTTCCTCAATTCGGGACAGGCGAATTTTAGGTTGTAATTGACACGTTTTCTCGGTATCTTGCGGTTGTAGAAATGAAAGCGATGGATGCGGGGAGTACAAATTTAGCACTTTGTGAGATTTTCCAGGCATGGGGTTTACCGATAGTAATCCAGAGCGACAACGGTCCTCCCTTCCGAAGTTTGGCATTTAACTCGTTTTGGAAGGAAAAGGGAGTAGATATACGCAAAGCAATACCTCTCAGCCCCCAGTCAAACGGGGCGGTTGAGAGGCAAAATCAAGGTATCACCAAGGCGCTGTCTGTTGCGAAACTTGAAGGAAAGAACTGGCGAACGACACTCGAAGACTTTGTTCATCAACACGCTCGTGCCACATTCGAGGCTGCGAATGACTCCATTTGAGTTGATGACAGGATGGAAATATCGGGGAATATTCCCTGGCCTTTGGAACAAATCTGAAAGCAACAACATAGATTTTTTTTTTATTAATACATTTATTTGTTCAGGCTCGCAACAACATTGATTTTTTTTTTATTAATTACTTTATTTGTACAGGCTCAATCGAATAAACTTTACAGAGCCGAGTTATCATTTTCGTTATACATTATTGATGTCTTATATTTAAAGTTAAAGGAGCTGGACCGGATACTCGCGGTTGTCTCGAGGTTAGTGGAGATTTACATTTTTTTGGATGGGAAAAGGGAGAAGGAGGTTTGAAATGTGGTTTACGATACAAATGTTTAATTAATCCTAAAACATGAACTTATTTCTATTCATCTTGAAAACAAACATAAAAACCCCATGGAGTAACAATTTGAATGTTGCACGTGTCGTAGAAGCTGATATTTGTGCACTTAAAGTTTCAAAGTGGTTCCGAGTATAAGGATGTCACAGCGATTCACCTTAAAAGCTCTCGTATTTTCATGAGAAAATACGAGGAGTGCTTTACCGGCCTCATGGAGCGAATAGCCTCGACAGAACTGAGACTATCCGTAAAAATAAAATAATGATCTGGTGCAAGTGAGGTGATAGTTTCTAGCGTATAATATATTGCCGCCAGCTCAGCAACATATATACGGAACAGGGAGCTTGAAGCATTCGAGAGGCGCTATGAAATTCGTTATAAATACCAAATCCAGCGGACGCCTCTATTAGTGATCCATCTGTGAAGAACGATCTTGCGGAATCAACTTGGCCAAACTTTGCAGCGAAAATTGACGGAGCAATCATGGAACGATGATGCTCTGGGATTCCGCGAATCTCTTGCGTCATTGATAAATCAAAATGAACAGAACTGTCGAAGTCGGAGAAGCAAACACGATAGGGATTATGCTGCGAAGGGCTGACATCCTGTGTTATGTACACGTAGTACAATGACATAAAACGAGTTTTAAGGGTTCAGCTCATGAAGCTTCTCAAAGTTTTCGATTACCAGTGGGTTCATAACTTCATAACGGGTGAGGAGCCTGAGGGATAATTCCGAATACCGATCAGAGAGAGGCAACATGCCCGCTAACACTTCGAGACTCATCGTATGAGTTTGATGATGTGCGTTTTAGCCGCCTACTGGAAGCAAAAACTACCGTACTATAAAACCGATAAAATCGTTGTCCGGTACAACGTTAGAAGATCTTGCGGATGGGCTCCCCACCACGTTCCGGTAATTGTACGAAGAAAATTGATCCTTTGTTGGCATTTTCATCTCAGAAACTCAATGTTGGATCTCCAGGTGCATTTTGAATCGAACCAGACCCCAAGATATTTGAAGGACATAGAATGAGTGATCGGCTTACCCAAAAGTTGAAGCTTCGGTTGTGCTGGGCTATGCTTCCTAGAAAAAAACGACCAACTCAGTTTTCTCCGAGGAGAATTCGATACCTAGCTGAATAGCCCAAGTAGACAAATTATCTAAGGTATCCTGTAAGGGTCCTTGCAGGTCGACCTCTTTGAGCCCTGTGATTGACACTACTCCGTCATCTGCAAGTTGTCTCAACGTGCAGTTGTCACTTAGACAATTGTCAATTTCTCTGACGTAGAAATTATACAAAAGGGGGCTTAAACATGAGCCCTGGGAGAGACCCATGTAACTAAATCGAGAAGCTGTAGAGTTTCCATGAGAAAAGCTCATATGTTTCTCTGACAGCAAATTGTACAAAAAGTTATTAATTAATGGAGAAAGGCCACAAGCGTGGAGTTTGTCTGAAAGGACTTCAATCGATACTGAATCAAAAGCCCCCTTGATATCCAAGAATACAGAAGCCATTTGCTCTTTTTTAGCAAAAGCCAACTGAATTTCTGTGGAAAGCAACGCGAGACAGTCGTTCGTTCCCTTGCCCCTACGGAAACGAAATTGAGTATCTGAGAGTAGGTGGTTCGTCTCAACCCATTTGTCCAAGCGAAAAAGGATCATTTTCTCCAACAATTTTCGAATGCACGATAACATCGCGATGAGACGATACGAGTTATGATCTGACGCGGGTTTTTCAGGCTTTTTAATGGCTATAACTCTCACTTGCCTCCAATCATCCGGAACAATATTGAGCTCTAGCAACTGACAAAACAAGTTCAACATGCGCCTCTTAGGTTCTTCAACAAGTTGAACTTGATTCTCTCAGCCCCCGGAGCCGAATTGCCACACGAAAGGAGTGCGAGTGAGAGCTCCAGCATTGAAAAAGGCTGACTGATCTCGTCTACCGAATTCGTCGTTTCGCGAGGAATCATCTGTGCCGGCACGGAATCAGGACATACTTTTCGCGCGAACTTGAGAATCCAACGATCTGAGTACTCCTGGCTCTCGTTGTTCGAAGACCGGTTATGCATCCTTCGCACGTTTGTTAACGGGATGCAGAGTATAAACTATCCAGCAAGCAATATGCTGATTCTGTACGTGGAGCAAAATAATCCAATAACAACGTTGGAGATGTAGTCTTTTTGGCACAGCAGAAAAGGAGCAAAACTGACCCTATTTTTTCCTCCGAGCGGTATAGAGTAGTTGTGAGGGACGGGGCCAAGGTTGTGGTTATGAGTACAACGGGTATCCAGTACACGAGAAACGTCCGAGAGATCAAAATTGCTCCTCCACTTCAATCAGCGGATGACGAAGACGTTGAGCAACACATGAATGGAGCTACAGAGAAAAACAATGATCCAACGGAGGAAAATCGAACCAAGACTCGGGAGCAAGAATCTTCGCATTCAGCGCAGAATATTCCTTCGATCACTGAAACTTTACGTTCATTGGAGAACATTCCTGTGTCCACCGGGGAATCTCGTTCGCTCCGTAACAGGGGCACAATCAAGCGACCTTCACGATTTGAAGATTTCGTGTATCACGTTTTTCATTAAACTGTAGTGCACGAAACGAGGCAAGTTGAACGAAGTTGTCATAGCAACCGTATATACGCAGCTGAGCAATGATGAAAACGTACATTTCCATTCATGAAAATTACATGATGTAATATTGTCACGACGATGCTTTCCTAAAAATAAAGAATGATTATTGAAATTAATTTGTTATTTACCTTTATTTTGATCATCCAAGAGTAGAAAGTTAGAAAAAAGTACCCAAAATTAAGTTCTTTTCACTCATCTCGGCACTATAGTGCAGGAACCCAAAAGTAGGTAAAGCCGGTCAAAGTAATTTTCATTTACTTGTGTGCAGTTCGTATGGAATTTTCCACTGGTTTTTAAACCAAAAGTAAGTTAGTGGTACCCAACAGTAGGTAAATATCAAACTTGGGTTCCCACACTTTACTACCCCTGTTGGGTGGTTTTGCTCTTCCGTTTTTGACAACATTAGAAGGAGAAAAGGAGACAAACTAGTCAAAAGTGAACTTTCCGTTGGGTACTTTTTTCTTACAGTGTAGTAAAAAATGTTTAAAAGTTAAAACTTGAGGAACAACTACCAGGACGCAGCTAGGTGGCAGCCCTATCTTGTTTGCCTTGCCTTGAAAAGAGCTAACATCGCTGCGGGCCCGCTAATCGTGGGCCCCACTGACAGCTCATAATTTGTAAACAAATAGAAGATTCAAGCCAGAATTTCAAAAAAGGCGTGACTGATATTTTAGATATTCTTAATATATTTGCTTACATTTTGTGAAAAATAAACTTAGAACTCAAAATATTATTTTCTGATTTTCTACCACGAAGTCAACCATTTATATGGCATAAAAAGGAAAATAATTACATTTGATAAAAATAAGACAATTCAGTCACGCCATTTTTGCAGTTCATACTTGAATTCTGACGTTTCAGATGTTGGTTTCAATAACATGGCAGCATATCACCCAGCTGACCGCAAGAGGTTTTTTTTTGAGTTATTGAGTTATTGAATATGGATAAAAACAAACGTCAAATATAATTAAACGACATTCAGCCGTGGCTACCATGTGATCGCGAGGACACGTTAAAAATATGTGTTTGTTTTGCGTTGGTTGTAAGTGTGTGGGTGACAACAACAAAATGCTGGCTTACACGGTAAGAAAAAAGTACCCAACGGAAAGTTCACTTTTACCTACTTTTGACTAGTTTGTCTCCTTTTCTCTTTCTAATGTTGTCAAAAACGGAGGAGCAAAACCACCCAACAGGGGTAGTAAAGTGTGGGAACCCAAGTTTGAGTATAATCATATTTACCTACTTTTGGGTACAACTAACTTACTTTTGGTTAAAAAGCCAGTGGAAAATTCCATACGAATTTCACACAAGTAAATGAAATTTACTTTGACCCGCTTTACCTACTTTTGGGTTCCTGCACTATAGTGCCGATATGAGTTAAAAGAACTTAATTTTGGGTACTTTTTTTCTAACCGTGTAGCAGCCCCTAGCATTTTGCTGAAGCGATAAGAATTAAATCAAGCTGAACAATGCATTAGGTTCTAAGTAACATTGACAGATTATCTTCGTCGACTTTCTTTTTGCATCCTCACGGCCATGTTGAGACATTCCCAGCTATTTTCAGCACACAAAAAAAAAGTTTGGCTGGCGTAAAATTGTCTATGTATCAAATTTAAGTGAAAATTACATGATGTAGTATAACTCTGGTTTCTCTTCAATTGTCGAATAAATTTTCGCCTTTTACATGATGTAGTATTGTCACGACGATGTTTTTCTAAAAATAAAGAATGATTATTTAAATTAATTTGTTATTTACCTTTATTTTGATCATCCAAAAGAAGAGAACAGGAAGGATGTATGAACTAATACTTGAACAAGTGAAGGCAATGAGAAATGTAGTAAACAATTTGCATACACGATGGTTATAATTAAATTAATAATAAGAGTGTTTGTGAATGAAATAAATGTCAGTTTAACAGTAAGACATAAAGAAATAATAATTGGTCGAGAAGGAATATTTAAGGTTTTTTTATTTAAGATTCCCTGTAGCGACTTTTTTCGTGTTACACTTCGCAATTTCACCTATAAAAATAATAAGGTTTCTGTGAATGCACGTAGCTGAAACTACTACTTGTTGTTTGCTGCGGAGAAGCAAGGAATGTCTGAAATTTTCAGATGTATACACCTCGTAGATCTTGAGATGTGTGCTCTTAAAATTGCGAGGTGTGATGGAAAAACGGACTCTACGAGGAAACACCTTAAGTAATTTATTGCAGTGTAGAGGCTATCCAGGACACACTTCACAAAACGCATAAGGAAATGGCGTTGCGATCAATGGTTCTGACGATGACGGAAAAACGCAAATGAAAAACGCTAACTCAGACCGGAAGAGTGAAGAGGGATGAGGAGAGAGAAAAATTCAGTCTGTAAACTATTATTGTGGAAGACAGTCGTGTGCACAACTGCTGCTGATTTAATTATTTTGAAGGTGAAATACGACAATACCTCAATGTTGTTGCTAAGGAATCCAATGTTGACTGACAAAAGGGCACGCCTTTGGAGGGTGCTTCAACACTCCGAATGGTATAAATAGCGGAACCTTTCAATTAGAGTCGGATCCTTGCGATAAATGCAAGAGTGGCAACTGTAAAAAAAATCGAATACTTCATCATTTCTCAATAGTGATGGAGTAATACCACATGCACTAAACTAAGGACACGGGATATACTACAATAGATCAATTTACTGGTCGCAGTAGTGTTAGGTCCCAAACAGAGGGAAAAAAGCGTATGGTTAGCAATAAATTAAATTGTTTATTTATAATACTGTGACACCATGGGGCGACCCTGGCGTAGTGGTAAGCATCCATACCTCTCAGTTCAAATCTCACCATCGGACAAGTCACGAATGAGCAAAGAGCGTTAAAGTGACTATAACAAAAAAAGTGAAACTTCTGAAAACGGGGTGATTTATTTCAAAAAAAGGTACGTCAATTAATTTTATAGTCATTTACACCAATTCAAATAATTTGTTGAAGTGAATAAAAACTTAACTGATACAAAAAGTTATATAGCTTTTGAGATGTTCCAGTACAATAGAACTCGTAGGTACAACAATAGAAAAATAATACAAAACGTTACAAACATAAAACAGGAACAATGAACGCTTGAAAATTTATGGTTTTCAGGCCCAAATGCAAAATGTATTACAGTAGCCGTTCGCTAATTGGGGCACGACTGCACCCCAATTATCGAATGGCATTCGCTAATTGGGGGGTGTCGACAAGTGTCAAAGTTGACCGGGGGGCGCTTGACTCCTTTGTTTTGGTTTTCAGTCTTTCGTCTGCTTAACTGATGCTGTGAGCAGCTACTTAGTTTTTGTCTTGCGTGAGTGTAAATTGAGTGAATCGATTGAATATTTTGTTGAGTTATTTCCGGCGCTGGTAAATATTTGTGCATTCATACGTTGTTTGTAATGTTGTAGCAATTATCCTCCTGAAATTTGTTCAGCTTTCACAATGGAAGGAGTATCAGCTTCCAGTTCCGGAGTGGATAATAAGCAAGTCGTGAAACGGAAGCACACTACGCTTACCTTGGCTCAGAAGGTGAGAATAATCGAGGAATTTGAAGCAGGAAACGGTTCCCACGAAATATTAGGCAAAAGGTTTGGTGTCGGAGCATCCTCGGTCGGTCGGCTTGTTTTATGAATTAAATTGATTTTTTACAAAAAATATTTTGTTTTTCGTTATTTTTTTATCAATCATTGAAAGACCCCCCAAAAAATATGACATCAAAACGTCAGCATGATTTTGACATCAGATTTTGACGGATGACTGCTTTTTAATTGGGTCGCGCCCCAATTAGCGAACCCCCAATTAAAAAGCGCCCCAACCAGAAAACCCCCAATTAGCGAACTTCCACTGTATCAGTACCCCTCTAATTCAGCACAAATGTAAACATCACATAATGCGTTGTTAACACTTGTGCTGGTGTACTAAAAAGTAATCAGCATAATGTAAACAGGGCGTCAGCATCTACCAGCATGAGATTTCAGGCACAACTGAACTTCATGCTAGTTGGTTGAGCTGGATAAGCAAGTGAACTAGCATATGTAAACACCGCATAAAGCCTAGGATTTGTTCGAGGAAAAAAAGTTTTATTTATATTGAAGATAACTTACATTGTAAAATTCCAATTTGCCATAAATGTTATGGTCTATAACCATAAGATATATTTCATATATATTGGATATTTAAACATAAATATTTAAGAACTTTAAAGTATTTTCTATGGTATTGGAATAGTATGTTTTATAGTATATAAACAATATGTTTATTCGGGACCTTCCTGTCAAAGCTCAATCATTAATTGAAAAATCAGCTGATTAGAAGCGTCTCAAAAAATGGTCTATTCAGTATGCGGCGACTGAGGTAGTCTGCCATCAAAGAAACTCTTTTTTTCTGCTCCCTGGTTTCCAGCAATTTTTGGAAGTGTATTTTAATATTCATAGATAAAGTACGGTAATACCTCCATTTATGAGGTGGGTGGTACCATCCACCCACCGCTATTTCTCGGCTATCCTTGAAGCAACTGAGCTTTAGATAACTAGTTTATAGTTGACACTAATCACATACAAAATTGGTTGAAATACAGCCGATAAACAGCGATAGGTGGACGGTACTAGGGATTACTGTATACGTACATCCGTACAATGAGGAATCCTTATTCCCGGATACTTGGACGCCGGTTGATCACTGATAAGGATAGCATATCCGATCAGTATTATTACTGCCAATGCTCAAGCATCTAGGAATCTGGATGACGGGTAAAAAAAAACTATCCGGAAATAAGGATTACCGACTGTACTTATACGCACTGAATGTGAAATCCGTAAAATCATTTTTCGAAACATGCTTGTAGTGGTATGTGACTGACATCTGCTTCACTTCTGAAAACCCTTCAAGCCTCCTGCCAGAAAAGCGTTCGTCTTTTCGGTAGCTCAAACAGCACTTGGATACCACAATACCCACTTCCCTTCCATTAGACAACCATTTACAAGTCATACATCTGTTACACACCGACTGAGAAACAGTTCACCTTTGCACCACCACCGTCGTTTCTCGGAATGCACAAGAACTGAACAGCAAAAAAAAAACTCAACACAGATGAGGCAGCAACGAAGAATGCTAGCAAGAAGTAGTTTGATTTCCTCAATGTGGGGCTGAAAACACTCTTTCTCACCAGCAAGCACTCCAGCCAACGAGTTTGTGGCACTCTTCAGTGTTGAACTACAATCACCAAGCACACCTCAGCGTCCAACGCCAGCAGTGAGCGCTGCAGGAGGAGCAAGGAAGAGTGGCAATTTCTTCCCAGCATACGCCATGGGGTTTCTTCCACTTTCAATCAAACCCAACAATTTTGTAGTGGTTGGATTGTATGACAAAAGAAATTCGATGGCAATCCTGGAGAATGGGGAAGTGAGTGGATGATTTTTGAGTTTAAGTTTTCAATTTAACTTTTTCCCAAAGAATCGTCTTTCAAACGGATGCTTGGAGAATGGAAATTGTCTATGCAAAGTTTTAATAAGCGTTCCCCTGTCGAAATTGTGCAACATCAAAATGCCAAGAAGAGTCAGATGCACATCAATGTAGGTACCTACTATAAATGCGTTATCAACCAGTTATCAAGGTTTGACATATGAAATGCACCACAATCAGCTAATGTCACTCGCTAGGTGAAAGGCAAACATTTTTCAGCTGGCGAACGTTGGATGTATGTGTTTGGATGCCTATGACGAGTGCACCCATGGAATTTAGTTCAATAGTGAGGTCCTGGGTTGAAAAACGGCAGTGGAAATTCACAATTCTTGCCAGAGATCAAGCGGAATATCTCACCGTTCAACACCATTGTATGCCAGAAGCTCTGCGCTGTTCATTTAAGTAGGTATTTTCAGAAAGGCTTCGAGTGCGGCTTGAGTTTGGGATATCCCTCACCAACTTGGGAGAGATGATAAACCCGCTTTCTACTCTCTATATACAATTTTTACACTTCCATACTCTAACGGAACTTTCATCTGCTCATCTATTGTACAAAATCACTATAAGTCTGTTATCTGACGCTTAGCATCTTCAACTATGTAAATCGGTAACTTCACGCAAACAAAAATAATTAAAGTAATTTACTATGTTTAAACCGAATTTCACTGGTTGAGGTACTACGATCGAATGTGTTTTTTTATATTTCAGATTCAAGCGATTTAATTCTAGTTTAAACAAACAGCTGACAGGTTGTAGGGAAAATGGCTGTAATTAATCAGAAAGGCTTGTTGCATAAATGTATTATAGGTGTTGCAGAAAACATCTCACGTTTTATATGAGGTTTATAGATGTTTTCTTCATACTTCCTAGATTTCAACATTTTCCAAAATATTTTTCTTTTGCTTTTACCTTTAAATGTTATTTAAACGTGCATCTTGCTGTTTTAATACCACTATAAAACTTGTCGAATAAACAATCAATCTTAGTTGAATTTGTAAAGTTCTTGAAGAGATTCTGTTCTTTTCAGATTGGCGTGGACATTGACGGCGCCATTGAGCCGGACTGCCTCTTCACGCAGTGATTGACAGTTTCTTATGAGGTTTATAGAGGTTTGTTATAAAGAAAGTTGAAAACACATTTTTATGACATCTCATAAATTAATACAACTGAGAAGGTGCAGGTTCTCTTATAAGGAGTTGAAAATACTTTTAAATAACACTCTGGCAGATAAATGACGGATCGAGAATATAATGTTCATGGCATTGGCAAGAACCTGATAGATACTTATTGTAGAACATTCATCAAGCGGAGTTGGTCTAGTTAGGAAGGAATAAGTATACCACGTCAAGGACCAGTGTTAGAATCAGAGGTGGTAAATATCACGGCCGTCATGTGACGATAAGAAAACAGGTTCTCTCACTATCACAAGATGCTTTCTTGTCATTTTTCAATCATCAAGCACTCATGAGAATAATTCTCATGCGGTTTTGACATCTACATTTCCAACTAATTTAGATGAATTTAAGCGAACTACCGTATGTAATCGGTAGAGTGGATATATTATTAAGATTTCCTCGGTACAAGTAACTTTAATAGTATTAAATGTGCTAGTAATTACGATGATCACAACACTGTCACGTTCTGTCATGACGAAAAATTCGATGAGATTTTGAAGAAAATCTCTATCATCGTTTTCTCATCCAATGATAGTGACAGAAGTATCTCTGTAAATATCGCGTGAGACCTTTCATTGAAAATAGCATTTGCCAGCCCTGGTTAGAATCCCATACTCAAATTTTTTTATTGATTTTTTTGCCGTTGGTTTTTATGATGTTTTGAAAACATGTTATAAGACCAGTATTTAGTTTTATAAGCTCCGCATGTTGTGCTTTCTAGGTTGTATAAATGTATTAAATTATATATATTAAAGTATCGTTGATTCTTTACATAAATCATTGAAAATTATTTTCAACTTCTTTATGACAACCCGTGTTGCTTGGGTAGCTCTCATCAACCCATTATTAAAAAATGAATGCATTATAATGAAAACATTTGATTTTACTCGTTTTTTCATTTACTCATTGAAATTAATAGATCCGAAGCTAATTTATCTTTAGTTTCAAATGAATTTTAAAATTCAGATACTTGGCTCTTTTTTCTGGAAAATATCCCACAGACTTTATATTTTTGTACAGATCCAAAAAAAAAATCTCTTTTTATTTTCTCAATCTTTTGAAAATAAATACTGAAAAAATAGGAGTTTTCAATTTACTAAACACAATTTACGTATAAACACATTATTTCTATGTCATCATGGCACAAAGTTGCACTCAATAAATCGCTGAAATAGAGCATTTGGATTTCTTTAGAGTCGTACTTTTTTCATGATGAGAGAAAACATATTTCACATGTAATTTTATTTTCTGGATACACTGATTTTCTTTAATTTTTATGCGATAGCTTCCCCTTAAAAATAAGTATACCTGGAGATATTTTCAAAAATCTCGAACGAAGATTATGTTGGGCATTGAACATCAGGCAACCAAGCAAATTCTGCAATCTGCTTCATAGATAGTTCTGAGTAATTAAAGAATCCATGCAAAACCTAAAGAGAAAACAAAGGAAGTTCTTAGTAGAATTTTATGGAAATTATTAACAGGATTCAAAGGAAACTTTAATGTAAATTCATAGGAATTACTGAGGTTAATCCCAACGGATTTTTAAAATGTTTTCCTCAAAAAAAAAAAGAAACATAATCCAGAGCAGGGCTGGCAAAAAATTTTCAATGAAAGATCTCACGTGATATTTACAGAGATACTTCTGTCACTATCATTAGATGAGAAAACGTTAGTAGACATTCACTTCAAAATCTCATCGATTTTTTTTGTCATGACAGAAGGAGACAGTGTTGTTAACATCGCAATTACTAGCTCATTTATTGATATTATTGTAACTTGTACCACGGAAATCTTAAAAATATATTCACTCTACCGATTACATACTGTTACTCGCCTAAATTCATCTAATTCTGTTAGAAATGTTGATGTCACAGCCGTATGACAATTTTTCTCATGAATGTTAGATCATTGCAAAATGAAAAGAAATCACATGATAGGTAGTTTCGTCTCGTGATAGTGAGAGGACCTGTTTTCTCAATTTCACATGACGGTCGTGATTTTTACCAGCTCTGATCCAGAGCATAATGTCATAATTCCATGGGAGTTTACGGTGAATACTTAGGGAGTATGCTAAAAGGACGATTAAAATAAAATCTGAGAATAGTTTCAGGAGAACTTCAAAGGAATTCAAAACGAGTTCTTTCATTAATTTTGAGGAGAAATCTTTAAAAAATATTTGGAGAACTTAAATTAAATTCGTAGATCAAATTCAACGGGAATTCTGAAGGTGCATTCCCGATCATAAGTTTGGGGCCACCCTTTAAAAACATGTAAATGTTTTTTGCTCATATTTCTGTCATTTAAATCAATAAAATAGTTATTCAAGGCATTGATCAAAAGTTTGGGATCACCCCACAGTATGGTTGGTCGCTGTTGTAAGTTTGATTGATGTTTTACTATACATAAATGCTATACTATGTTGAGGCACATACCAACGTAGTATGTTTCATTCATAGTCTAGCAACTACAGGCAGGGTTACTTCCTGTAACGTCACTAAAAAAAAATGTTTTTCGAAATTATGGAATCATTGGATGCTAAAGCGATATTTTGTACTTGTCAGATACAAGTACACCTAGTTTACAACCTTTTCTTGTAACTTACAAGTACTAATGAGTGAGTGAAAGCAAGGGTCAGGGTGACTACAGGTATACCTCGGTATAACGTAACTGTCACTTTTGAGTTTCATCGTCGATTTCTCGCAAACAACAATTCAACCACACAAATTAACATTACGACTTTTGTTTGCAACATTTCTTGCAAGCTGCTTGTTTACGTGAAAAGGAAGTTTACATGTATGAATGTTTGCCTGCATGGATGTTTACATCGCCAGTTAAATTCAGATTTTTTTGGTGTGTACCTATCGACTCATCAACTTATGAACCGGGGACCGACGGCTTTACTTCCCTTCCGAAGAAAGGCGTGATCAGAGATGTTATGCCTCAGAACATCCCAATCTTCGACTGGGATTGAACCCAGGTCTGCTGGGGTGAGAAGAAATCCCGCTTACCACTACACCACCGGTGCCGCTAGCCATAGTATGGTGTAATCGCTCAAAAGTTTGGAGTCCCCCTCAAAACAAAACCTGGGAATATTGGTTGGTCTATATCTCTGACAGTTTTTGTCCAATTTTTGTTTTCTTTGCAGCATTTGAAAGGCAATGAATTGATCTTGATATGTGGTTTATCATATATTTATAGCTAAAATTTTAAGAAAAAATATATCAGCGACAAACCTTAAGGTGTAAATGTAAATTGCAATATCATAAAAAGCCCATTTTTAAGATTTTCTACTTATGTGAAAGCTTATCAAAAATGATAGTTTTTCAGATATTGGACACAATGGATACTTAAAAATTGACAAAAATGAGCTATAAAATGATTTTCTGAACTATAAAAATGATTTTCTGCTTGAAATTTAATAGAAATTATTTGTGAAAAAGAGTTGTACTAAAAATTGATGATCAGATGATGAAAACTGCATATTGTAGTCGACAAACGTATCTGTCATGGATAAAAATTCTTAAGTTCATTTTTTTATAATCTTTTCAGTATTCCACTAACAGCCAAATTCATTAAACTCATAAAAAAATTATGTTCAACGATTTTGGATAACATTAAAGTGTCCATTGTGTGCTGACAATTGCACATAATCAAGGTTCTGAGGCTCATACTGTTGCATCCTGTGTGCAATTTGAAGTTCCTGCTCTAAATAATGATTTAAAGCAATAATTCCAGAGTCCAGTAAATTGATTGAAAAGTGAAAATAATATAATATTAACTAAATAATAAGTAAACCGCAAAAATCCGAAACTATTTATAAAAACAAAATTACTCAGTGCTCCCAAATTCGTTTTAATTAATCTTCCGGTTGAGTTAACGACTGTAGCGTACATTTAATTGGTTCCCTAAAAATGTTCAGTTTTGGATTTTGACGGAAATGCAGCTTTGAGATAGTACTTCATCATTATCCAGGTTGCTTATCGTCAGCGTTGAGCTCTTATTTACATAAAAGCATTCACAGCCACAAAGCCACGAAAAGTAAAACACTGGGAAACAAGAGCTAATTTATAATGCTTCTTTTCCTACAGAACTCCCAAACCCAACATGCCAGCATCGCTCGAGTTCCGGTTGCCATCGTAGTTAAGTCTAGCTCTTCGACTTTCCGGCTGATATTGTCATTGAGAATTTCCATTTTCATAAAACCATTCGAAAGTTGCTTCTCGGAAACTCATATCAATTTATAAAAATGAAATTTTCTCTTTATGATGGAATCTTTCTTCCGCTGCCTCGATCCATGTTTGCCGAACGTCTGATTGCTGCCAAGCAAACGAATAGAACGGCAGTTTGCAAATTTGCAAATGGAAACAAACCAATTGACATTTCTTCGTGCTTTTTTCTTCGGAACGAGCAACTTGACAGCATTAGACTTTTCTTTTGTTGTTCGATGTACATCGTCTTCGGAATGCTAGGTTTTTCAGTATATCATTTATGCATACGCCACACAGGCACTTATTTCACTGTGTTCTTAATACATAAGCCCATCATCGTCGAACAAAGCCATGCAGCAGCAGTTAGCAGAAGCAGTTATGACAAGCAAGGCTCCCAACCTCCCACATATTTACTCCCCCATGGTTTCATCCTTCCATCAGCCCAGAAGCCTAGAATTCGTTGTAGACCCACACTAGTGCTATTCGTTTTCCTGCTAATCCGTTACTCGTTTGTTTGTCGTGTGTATAAGACTCTCCCGTCTTGGGATGGGTGGGTTCATCCAATGTGCTGAGGGAAACTGTTCTCCGTATTCTGTTATGACGACGGATACGATGAATTCAAACGAGTGGTTTATGGATTAACTCGATCCTACGTCGAGTGGTTAATGAAATGTCAATAACTGGTCGGAATATTGATCGATCTTTGTACTGATACAAAACAGATGAAAGCATGCGTATCTAGTGAAATGGAGCTCGATTATCAACATGGCATGTTCTATCTACTGAGATTAAATTATGTTTGATATATAGATGTTTTGAACCGTATCTATTACTTTTGGCAAGCTCTAGCTATTTGCAGACTATCTCAGCTGTACACAAGGAAGAATAGAAATGCTGTATAAATAGAAGAAACTAATCTTCTACTTCCTCACAAGTTCAGGAAAAATCAATTTTCTTATAGCCATGCTACGAAAACCAAGGGAACCAAAAAGTCTCTGTCCATTAAGGTTCTACAAAGGGTAAGTAATTTTGCGTTCTTCTTCTTTTTTAAATATCATAAAATCATCATCATTAGTTTACACATACATTCATATATTATGAATACGAAAATTTAAAACTTGTATTTCGTGGGTAAAACACGAAAATTTCCTGGGTAAAACACATTCACTGTATTTACTTACTTGTGTTCTTCGAAGTATAGCACAATTAAACGCAATCGAATACACGAAACTCAAAACAACTGCTTCACAAAACTCTTGGTGAACAAAATTCATCACAAAGAAAACCATTTCTACTTTACTGCTTTGCTAGCAATCGTAAAAGTATCATTGAAACAGCGGTGCCAGATGTTATGCCTCTAGCAATGAATTTAAGTTTATTAAAACAATTAATTGCGAAGTCTGCCTTATTAACATAGATGAGTGGATGTATTTAATGGTGGATAAATATCAAAAACTGATTAAATAAAACATAAATGACCATTTTAAACATTTTACCGGTCCAATTAAAAAAGTCACAGAAGATTGAATTCAACACTAACAGGGTTGATGGCAGCAGTGCACGTAGCCTGTTATACACTTTCCCGCTCAGGGGTGTAAACAAACTTGCATACAGCGCAGTCTGGCAGTGCTTATGTTTTGTCTGCTACATTCTTATCCACTAGATAGTGTGACATCACATTTGCTGTTGTATTGAAATGAAGGAAGAAAAGAGATGGTTAAGTTTTCCTCACCATACCAGTTGATATTTATGAAACATGGGCAGTTTTGGCGTGGGGACATGCACTTCCAATGAATTTTACCAATACATTTAGAAAATGATGATCGAAGAATATTTCAAAAAGAAGAAGTAAACAAAATAATGACCCTTTGTAGAACCTTAACCCATTAACGCCCAGTGATCTATTTATAGATCCACATTGTTTGCTTTTATCATGCGTTAACAGAAATCGAGAACGATAATTATGTTTTCAATATAAATTCAATGATCCTTGGAATAACCTTAACATCTTGTTTTCAAATAGTGTTAGAATAATCCTTGGGTTACTCCTGGAAAAATCCCGCATTTTCCGGAGGTCAAAAATGACTTGGGCGTTAACGAGTTAACCAAACTGAGTTACATGTCTTGAAGACAGTTTTTAAACCTGCTCCTATAGGCTAATTCTGCAGTATTTTCATTCCTTTTGAGTCTCTGGTTTGAAGCGATCCAGTGTCGAAATAAACATCGCCTCCACATTCCAGAACAGTGATGCCCAAAACGCGATGCGCAGGCTACTTCTTACATTTGAATAAACCGGTGATGTTAATTGAATAAATTGCTGTAAGGACTAGCAAAATCCAATGGACATTACACGCAGCAGAAATGTTTGTGAAATTCTGCTTGGAGAAGTCACATGAGATTTAAGTGTGACCAAGTCAAGAACTCCAATATGGCATAATGAAAAATATCACACTACAATTGAATTTTAATTGTTTATGCATCAATACGCTGGACCTAACGATTATGATCATGAAGAAGTTTTCGAGTATCGTTCAGCCAATTATAATAACACAAGAAACCGACTGAATAGCATTGATTGGCAATTTATATTAACAAATGAGACAAACATCGAAAATACTGCGGAAATCATATACCAATTCGTGTTTGAAGTTATACTTAAAGAACTACCCAAGGAGAAAAAGACGTCCATGTTGTAGTAAATATCCAATAATAAACCTAAAATATCGTAAGCAGAAGGCACATTAAATTTACAAATCGAACAGCACCAGTGACAATTCAGTTAAATACTTAGATACCTGCGATGAACTGAATATGGTAATAACTATAGCTTTTGAAGAGTAAAATTCGAAAACAGAGCTGGAAATAAAATCTTGATAATTTTCCGTCGTTGTTACATTTGGATGAAACTGAAAATAGTAATACTATACTTTTAGGAAAATAGCTACAGGAAATTAAAGATGGATTAAGATACTCACATATGTTTTTCACCAAATATAAATCATTTTATAATTGCATACAGGATAATTTAAAACAAACCATGAAATTAAAAGTGGTCTACGGCATGATTGTTGACTAAAAAAAAAAATAATGTTCATTGAATGAAATACACCCTTTAGCCTAGCTCAAATGATTCAATTCAACGGTTCATCTTACTCGAACTACGAAATGAACTATCAGTCGATGTCGACCTATTGTAGCTCGCTTTCAAATAGGGTACTGAACTTCTTCGGCATAAGTGCCCATGTGAACGCATTAATTATACATTGAGTACGATAGTTTAGTTTAAAACCTACAAAATAAAGTCTATAAGAACGCATCATATGACACATTATACCAGGATGTATCCACAAACAAAAATAACTAAAAAGTGTTAGGTTTTAAACGCTTATAACTTGACCATTTATTGATGGATTGAAATTCTTTTCACACCCTTGGTTTCAAAATTGTTGTAAGATTTGTTTGGTAGAAATATTATAGTAATTTATCATTAGTAGACTATTGAAATTTGATCTTAATTTTAGACCGCAATCTACCAACCACATGCTTGCTTGCTATTACTATCAAGAGAACAGAGAAAGACGACCGGTTGCGAGGTTATAATAGAGCTTACCTGCTACAGAGTTATACCAATTCGCAAACCCGGTAAGGATTCAACATTGTCTTCAAGCTATACACCAATCAGTCTCCTTTCAGCGCTGAGCAATTTGTTCGAGAAACTCATTCTCAATCGTTTGCTCATGTTTGTCGAAGAAAACAACGTTCTCCTTCCGGAATAGTTCAGGTTCACCAATCACCAGCTAGTAGTTAGTACGGGTAATGAATAACATCCGAAGTGGCCTCTTGTGTACAAGCTTTGCAACTTCAACTTTCCATTACATCTGGTTAAAATCATCCGTAACAATCTGCAGCAACTGTTCTTTTAAGGTTTCGTTGAATGGTTGTCTTTCAGACACGTTTTCCATTCCAGCAGGTGTTCCACAAGGAAGTCTCATGGGCCATTTGGTTAACAGCATCTATATTTTCAACATTCCTCTCCTCAGAGCGGTTGCGTGTTTTTCCTGTTCGCAGATGATACCGCAATAGCTCCCAATATGCTCCCATCCAGAGTTATGTACTTTGACTATATTTTTTTAGTATAACTTCAACGTGAAGTCAACGATTTACATAGTTGAATCGTTGTAAATCGTTGACTTCACGTAGAAGTAATACTAAAAACATATAGTCAAAGTACATAACTCTGGATTGGAGCATACCATCAATTACTGTCAATGGTCGAAAGGTACAGTAGCAGCACCTACCCCATCCGTGTCCCCTCGAGATCGTCAAGTCGACGATGACAGGAGCACATATCGTGGTAGGGGTAAACAATAGTTGCAATTTCCAAACCTACGACTGGATGCCTTCCTTCAAATAACAACTGAAGTGCGGTAAAAATCGGTAGAACTGTTTCAAACACACAGTTGGTACTTGAGCGGGTCGGTTTTCATCTCTTTTTGCCAGTGGTGGCGGGGGGGACACCCCGCACCATCCCTCTCCAAAGGGGGAGTTTGGTAAAGAGAGATGAAAAAACCGATTTGTACATTCCTTAAAAGTTGTTCTAGCTCGCTATTCTAATATCTATATGCAATCTTCACACTGCCGTACTCTAACGGAACTATCAACTCTATGCTTTCATCTACTCCATCTATCGTATAAAAATTACCACTACAGTCTGTTATTTGAAATTAGCATCTTCAACTATATAAAGTTTAATGATTTTAAGGAAAGATAAATTACGTAGCTTCGGGCAGTTCTGACGAGTCAGGTTGATTTTCAGGAAACTCATTGGAACTTCATGAAAATCCCAAGAGCTTCCAGGGAAGTTCTAAGAACTTTAGGTAAATTTTGAGTATTTTAAAGCAGTTTCATTAAATTTCGAAAAATAGCGAGATCTTTCAAGAAGTTCTAAAAACTAATGACAGTCCTGAGAACATAAGGAAGGTATCGAGAACAAAAAAAAAATCAGATACTTCACAGAAAGAAAAAAAAAAAACAATTGCGGTACTACAGAAAACGTAGCGAAGCTTAGAGGTTTTAAGAGCAGATTTATTAATTTCAATGTAATTCCAGGAACGTCAACAGATGAGCAGTAAGAACTCCAGGAAAGTTGAGAGAATTTCAGGGTGATCAACAAAAATTATAAAAAGTTTGAAGAAGTTCATAGGAATGAAAGGAAATACCGAGGATTTTGGAAAAAGTTTCATGGACAGACTGCGGGAATTTCGGAAAAATTTCTTGCACTTCAGGTGAGCTTCGAGAACTTTAAGGTAGTTCAGGAAAACTTCAGGAACGTTTTAGAAGTTATTGGAAATTCAGAGGTATCTAGAGAGCTTCAGGACAGTCAAGAAAACTTTAGAGAAGTTCAGAAAACATGATAAAAATTGAAGCTCTTTAAAGAAGCTCTAAGAACCTCAGGGGAGATAGGTTAAGAGATAAGCAGAGTAGCACGGAAATCATAAGGCTGTCACAATACAATTAGGGATGTCCAGACATTCTGGGAAGTTAATTAAGCTTGAACGTTAGTTTTGAAAAATTCAGGGCCTCAGAAAAATTTGAAGAAACTGTAAGATGTACATGAAATTTCGTGGAAGTCCAGAGAAGTCCTGAAAATTTAAAAAAAAACTCTGTATATATTTTGTGAATTTCAATGAAGGCTAGATACTTTTAGGAAATATTTTTAGGGCTATTCCATTTATTTCAGGGTAGTACCAAGAACTTCAGGAGAATTGCAATCTATGAATGGAAGTTCGAGGAAATTACAGTAAATATATAGAATTTCCAAGAAACTCTTTTTCTTGAAACTTCAAAAATTTTCAGGAATTTCTCAAAACTTCAGCAAAGTTCCGACATCTTCAAAGAAGATCAGAGAGCTTTAGAGATGTTTTTATTTTTTATTTTTAAGCAGTTTCAAACGTTTCAGAGGTGTTCCAAGCAATTCGGAGTCGAATCGAATATTCCGAGAATTTCAAAAATGATCTGAAAATTTCTGTTAATATGTGGGCTCTTCAGGGAAGTTCCATGAATATGAGGAAGATTGTTGGAACGATGGAAAACTTCCAAAAACTACATGAAAAATTAGGACACGTAAGTAAATATTGGAGAGTTTATTGAAAATTCGGGAAATTTCAGAGTAGTCTTGATATTTTAATGGAAGTTCCATGATTTTCAAGGAAGTGTTGAAAACATCAGAAAAATTGTGGAAGCTTCAGGATAACTCAAAGAACATCAGGGCAGTTAAATTATCATCAGGAAAAATGCACCAACTTTTAAAAACCTCTCAGGTATTCTAGTCCAGAGAACATTATTGAACTTCAAAGATCTTTAGGGCAGTTCCAATTACTTCATGAAAGCTCCGAATACTGCTAGAATCTTGGGAAGTTTAAAGATCTTGAAGAATTAGTTATTTTACATCGGCTTGCAGTCTTCAAGAAAAAGTACTTCAGTTTTATCATCGCCAACGGTTCGATCCAGGAGATGAGATCTTCATCAGGGTTAGGTTTAATTTAAGATTTTAATGATGATTGAGTTGAACGAAGGATGGTACAGCTTTATATACTCTGAAGAACATAAAGTCCAAAATCAGTCAATTAAAATTTAAATTTTTTAAGTTTTATGGCGAGCTGATGGAGAACTAAATAATGTGTGTACATTCCGAAATTAAAATTATGGGTGCTCCACAAAGGGGCGAGCATATTAAAAATCAGTAAGTAACCGCTGTCATTAACTGTCAGAACCCTAAAGGTGAAAAGTGCGCGGTGATGCTGTTACACAGCACGCCTGTCTCTTTGCCAATATGTGTGCTTATTCACAGCATCGCCATACACTTTGCACCCTTGGGGTTCTGACAGTTGATGACAGCTGGTTACCTACTGATTTTTCATATGTACGCCCCCTTTATGGAGCACCCATAAATTTAATTTCGAAATACAAACAACCAATTTAGTTTTCCATCAGCTGTTAATCAATGTTAATATAGATTTATTCATTCATCATAGAATATCAAATTTTAATCAATGAAAAAATAAACATTCACTGAAAACCGTTAATCATTAACGCTCTGGTTCAGATGCTCCATAGTGATAAGCTGCCATAGCAGCCCACAGTTCAGTACAAGGCCAACTACATACAACTACTATGATCTCGTCATTTTTATCTGGGACTCCCTTGCACTTCCGAGGGCTCCATGGATTTTCGAGATTTTGTCGGTCAAATGCTTCTCTATAGTCAATCAATACCAAATATTTATTTTTTTGTAATTATAGTTACTTTAACACTCTTGCGTCATTCGTTATTTATCTCGATTTGAACTCGTGACTTTGGCTTAGAAAATGGGGTATAGATGTAAATACCAAATAGTTTTGGAACTCATTGATCTGCTCCAGGATGATACGGAGGGTCACAATAGGTCAACATGAGATCACCCGCGTACGGATTCCGGGTGCAGATAACCGTATAAGGTCAATTACTTCCGGGTATACTTTGGACACGTTGCATTTATGTAGTCGATGAGGACATTAAGACGCTTAACATCCGTGACGACTGGAGTTGATTCGTTCTGGACCAAGTCCAGTGGAGAAGATTTCTCCATTCAGTTTAGGATCAACCGATTTGAGTTCATAAAGTATCAAGTAAGTAAACTAGATTATAATACTTTAATTTTATATTGTTTCTTACGTCTTATTGCTGTTGACCATTAATATTGTGCGCATCGAAATTCAAAACAATCAATCAATGAGTGAAGCATTTCACACCAATTCTCATATAATGTTGTCTTCCAATCATGAATGATCTTAAACTTCACCGTCGTAAGCAGAAATCCAACGAAAACAATTCTTCGTACAACGATTTCGGAACGGTTCCCAGAAGCAATGAAAACAAGTGCCCGCCGACATTCTCTACAACAACCACCACTTTGATAATTCAATCCAATTCTTCTGATGGTTCTTAGATATAGACTCCACAAACCGCAGAAGGGTGCTGCCGAGTGATAAAGTACGTCAACTTTTTAAATAAACTAATAAATTTCAATTTCAATTTTCGTCCCATTCGATAAACTTATAAGTTTTATGTATTCTTCAAATGTGTTTATTCGAGCAGGGAGTGCAGGAGAAGGATAAAAAATAGGAGGAAAATATTCTCGACATTTCTTTCTGGAGCTTCGACAAGATGCCAGCAGTTGTCCGTTCAGACTTTCCGAGCACGAAATTCCTGACGAATCACAAGGGAATGGACGGGCGACTGACTACGACGACGACGACCGAGAGCGCATAATTGAATTGTAAGGTCCATAAAAGGGGGACCAAGAGAAAAAATGTTGATATTTCCATCAGAGGCAGGCCATAAGAAGTGAATTTAGTGAAAGGAAAGAAATTTCCCATCAACAAGACGGAGAAGAAAGCCCAGCATTGGAGTTGGAAGAGACATACATTCACATATTCCAGTTATAGTTGTTTGAAAGTTAGTTACAGGTAGGAACCGTTGTTTGCGGATGGAGTTTAAGCCGGTATTCTTTTTTCTGGATTCCTTTATACCTGATTTTTGGTAATAAAGATACCAAATGTGTTGGTCAGTATTCTTACTACCAAAAATGAGGCAGCTAGGAATTGGGGAAAAAGAATATCGGCTAAAACTCCATCCGCAAACAACGGTACCTCTCTGTAGTAAGAGGAAGTTGAGGCATGACCGAGTTTTCTTATGCCTAAGCTGTTGGAGGCAACTGTGCAGGTATGTATGCACAAGAATATTCCATCATTAGGAATATTTCAATTTGATGCAATCCACAGAGACAAGATCCGTAGTGGGAGCGAGGGCAGGCAAAATAAAATGAGAAGCACGAGCGGAACTTTTCAACATTCGAAGTTATTCAAACAAGACACGACGCTTCGGTTGAAGTTTTTCCGTAATCAGTCAACATCTATGAATGGAAGTTCACATTTTTTTAGCAAAACCTTTCACCAGTTCACTGGATCACTGCACTGGTATGGTGCAATTTTTAGTAGTGAAGTTGTTTATATGACTGGATAAATCAAAGATAAATTTTCCTATACATTCAAAAATGTACTGAGAAATAGTTTCGATGAATGTTGAAATGCGTTTGTGAATGAATGGCAGTGCTTAATGCTTTTCAAATTTAATTAATTAAGAGTAATAAGTAAGAGTGCTACAACACATGAGCGGTTTCAGGCAGGGGCACGGAGGGGTAAAAACTGACCCAGAAGGTTTGAGATACATATTATTATGTAAAAAATTCAGGAAATCGCATGCTGCTAGTTTTATCTTGCGCAGATAACGGGAAGTGCTCCATTTGACCCGTTTCTCCCCACTTATGGTCAATTTAGTAGTTATTTCATAAGAATAGGTATCTCAAAACTCCTGGAACCATTAGCAACGAAATAAGTGCAGTTCTGGGTCAGTTTTAGCCCACAAGCTGCCATTTTGCGAAGTCAGATACAAACCTAAACACATAGCATTTATATGTTATTAGTAGAGATAGAGTTGCCACCTCCTCGTGACAAACACCTTTATAAGTCTTTTTGCCTCTCAAAATTGCATGAAACTTCGCATTATTGTTCGCTAGGGGCAATGAACTAACTTTGTGCTAGAATTACGCCATTTTGACTCTTGCCTAATTTTTCAACATGGCGTATTCGATATTGTTCATCGAAAACGGCTGATCTGATCGAAATACCAACTGAGATATAGTTGTAAAAACTGGATTGCTTTTCCAGAAAAAAAAAAATCATAAACTTTTGAAGTAATTAAATTGGGTTGTTAGAGAAATGCTTAATTAAAACAGCAAAAAGGGTTATCTTCCATTTAATTCCACTTAATTAATTTTGGAATCCATGACAGATACGAATTTTTACTACAATGTGCCGTCTTCATCAGTGTCATTCCCTAAGTAAAAATGTCAAGATCACAAGTATAAAAATGAAACTACATTGTGTAGAATCAGAACCTACCTAACTAATAAAAACCAAATGTTTTTGTAAAGTAAAGGAGAAAAATCTATTGCGATGGCTACCAAGCCTTTGGGATTTTTTTCTTCTTTTTATAATTTTTCTAATAAAAAAACATGATAATTACGAAAGAAACACTAATTCACTTTCACTAATTCACTACCACTTATTAGCTTTCACTATTTCATTTCACAATCACTTTAAACAATAATAAATACGTATTTTGTTTAATACTTGCAAACTTGTTCATTGTCTAGTCCATGAATAGACACTGAAGAAGTTTGCAAGTAGTAAACGAAATACGTATCTGTTATAGTTTAAATTGAAAGTGAAAGTAAATAGTGAAAGTGAATTAGTGAAAGTGAATTAGTGAAAGTGAATTGGTGAGTGATACAATAGTAGTAGAATTAAAAGGAAAATCAACGAAAAAGGTATACCAAATTTAAATTCAGTTTACTCATATGTATTCGCAAAAAGTGCAGGAGCTCGGTAATGAGTAAATTTGCCTCATGTTTTCCTGTCGAAAACTTAAACACTCTGTTGGAAAATGAGAAAATTTTACTTAGTCTAGGAGTAGTACCAAAATTATCAAACAAAATTAAAGTAACTCAAATTGCATAGTTGTTATATTCGAGATACTCGTAGGTTAAAACTCACTTATCGCATAATTTGAGCAATTTTCGCCCTTTTAAGATGTTATTCGTGAGTGTCCAATCCTGAAATTATTTTTAACGAAAAGCCCAATTAATTTCCTTAAACTTTGCAGTTCACAGTTTTACGAGTCTCTATACAACAAGCGTTGAAAATCAAGCCACTGAATGTCTGGTACCTAATTGCATATTTAGGTACCATCTAATTTTTCATTGATACCTAGCCACTTGGCAAGAATATTTATTTCAGTAGTAAAAATTGATATTTAAAGAGCTGCACAATAAACTAATGCAAAATTTGAAATTTTCACTCCACAGTGCTCAATCGGTTCCAAATTGGGTCCTGATTAACTTCCTTAAATTTAAGCTCATTTGGTTAGAAACGGACTGTCAAAAAGCTCTACAGATATTCTTATGGGAAATTTTCTACAACTTAGCAGAAGATCGTTTTCCAGCCAAATTTCAAGTTAAATATTTATTAATTTTTTAAGAGATTGATATTTTTATGGCATGATTAAGCAGCTGTTTTGTGTGCAACACTGTGTTGTGCAGTGTGATATAGTAACCACGATGTATGTACGCCTGCTGAACAGTTCATTGAGCATAATCATAATACATCAGTGACTCGAATCATGAATTCGAAAAGTGGTATCCGACAAAGTTGTAGCTGAGAAAATTTTCTGCAAGCGAAGCTATCAGCTTTAAAAGCAGAGTAACATTGTGAATTTTTTGAGAGATATGAACACGTCATTTGGTTTTTCCATAGTTATTTCCATATAAACTTCCTAAGCTTTGTGCCAAGTTAGTTTCTTAATAAACTAGTTAAAATTTTAGGAGGCTAACCAGTACCCAATTTGGAAACGCTTGAGCACCGTGGAGCAAAAATTTCAAATTTTGCATGAGTCTACTGACTGCACAAGCATATGTTCAATCAGTCACTAACAGTAAGCAGTCTAAGTCGTAATCTGTGGAAAATAGAAATAGTTTGGGGCCAACGCCTGAAAATCATTGATTATGGGGTCCCATGCTGAATTTCAACGATGACTACCAAGGAAACAGTGCCAACTCTGGGAAAATTCAGTATCGTCACCAGTTAATTGAGAATTTCCGCGCAACATTCAACACTATATTCTGACAAAAAGTCTTGATGTGAAAGTGGTAGGGTAAACGCTCCTTATAATAGCAGTACGTTACAAGCGTTAGGTTCCTATAGTTGCTTATGGAGACTCCATGGGATCCTAACGCATCTAACTTACCTCAACTATAGGATCGTCTAAAAACTAAATAAATGGAAAATGGTGAATTTATTCAATTGGCTCAAATTAAGGAAGCATTTTTTATTCTTTAAAAATACAGCGATGAACATATGTTCAATTGTATAATATGCATTGAAAAACTAACCGGGGGTTTGTGTTCCCATCACGGTAATGTGTGAAATGTAGAAGTTTTAAACCCATTTTTCTTCAACTGATGAAAACCGCCCCCTACCGTATAAAATGAATTTATTTAAGTTGTAAGCCTGTACAGAAAACTTATCACGTACAGCGCACGATTGTTTTCGCATTAGTAGTTGCATTCTTTGCTTATTAATGTTCTGCACTTGTCATGACATGGTAAAGTTTGGTAGTTATGTAAACTGTTTTTTGTTTTTTTTTTTTTTTTGTATCATAAAAACAACCGATTTGGCAAAACTCAGGGGAAACATTAGCAGGAGCAGGACCTAACGATGATAAATGTGAGCTAGTGCAGTAGAAACATGATGTGAGAAAAAGATTGCTTTCTTATTGCTTTAGGTTCAACCATGCCGATTTTTATGATGCTTAAATTTAAGAAAATTGTATTTTACTCTTACTATAAATCAACTTGTTGTGCCTTTGTAACAGCAATCATGCCTGGTGATAATTGAGTTCAAATCAGCTATATATTTACGTTTCTGACAGCAAACTGAAAGTAGGAGAGCTGGGTGTTATTCATAATCTCTGGCTTTATTTACTGTGTACCCATTGGGACATTACGCGGCCTTTAACTTAGTGTTCTTTGAGCACTTCCTATGTTGTTAATTGAGAGTTTTCTATGCATGAGTTTTTGTATTAATATAATAAAGTTCCTAGACAGGACCGGGAATCGAACCAAGCCGCCCCCATTATGGTCTTGTTTTATAGCTGTGCCTTTATCGACTGATCTAAGGGAGGCCCTTGTGTGAAAAACCTATGAAATTGTTTAAAAACATATAAAAATGCTATCCCTAATAGCTGTTACCGGGGAAAATTTTCTACATAAATAGAGAAAACAAGAGCTGTACGGCATAACGCTACATTATTTACCACGGAATCCCACTGCACATGTAATTTCCGATTTTCACCCACCAAAAGCAAAGAATTTTCACTCGAGTTCTTCCAAGTGCTGCAGAATGTAACGCAAGGTTGCGAAGAACAAACACAATCCTTTCGTCGTCTGCTACAGGATGTACGGGTGCCGGAAAATGTAAACAGTGTAGAAGGAAATGAGATAACGATGAAAGGAGTGCGATTACTGAGACCTGTGGTGGTGGTGCTGAGTCTACGGTGTACACCTACATTAGGGTGCTTCATTTTGAAAAAAGGTAATTGTAATCTAATATAGTATACCACCCTCCAGTTTGATTCATAACCTTAAAATATAAGTCTGTGCTAGAGTTGGTAAAGATTTATGAATGTAGAGAGGTCTTTGTTTTGATGAAGTTGGTGATATGTTTAGGCAGATAATTAACGCTCAATATACCCTGTATTAATTTTTTAACATTTTATATCATAGCAGAACTATATTTAATGTTTACTGCTTTGATACAACTACACTGTACCAAAACACCATCCTCTGTTCGAATGAAACCTCAGACCATTCAAATCGAAACATCGAAATCGCTTCCTCGAATGATAGCTGCAACAGGATAGCGGTTACTATGTAATCAGATGATGCTCCTCTTGAATACAGGATGAACTGTGATACGAGAAGCGAGCGTACCTCAGTTGAACAACGTAATACTCTCTGTAGAATGATTGTCATCCCAAATTGGAATGCATTTAGTTTTGGTTCAGCCTCACAACGCAAATCTTCCAAAACGATGATGATGAAATAATTTTATCGAACGTTATTTGCTGTTCTGAGCTGACAAACGAGGTGGAAACATAGTCATCGCTATCAGAGGTGGTACGAACATTGGTAAACCGTGGAAACCGAAGATTGTCTATTTGGTGGTGGAGAAAGTTTCCTTTGCCAACAAGTGGTTTGTGTATCCATGATGAATGGCTGTTCATGGCTATTAAATATGGAAATGTAAGTCATCCTATCCTTAAATTGTTGTTCTCTGAGCGCTGTGTGTTTTACAGCAAATTTTAAAATAAATATCATCTTTAATTGAATAAATAATTCAACCATAAGGCAATCACCCAAAATTTGACAGCATATAACAGGGCTCGAGCAATATAATAATCATTTGAAGTATTGTGGGTATTTTCGTTCAGTGTAGAACTAAAGCTAGAATGATATTTGATTTTTTTAACTGCTTCTATTGTAATCCCCGTACAAAATTTAAAGCATTTACGTGACATCCAAACATTCACCAATCTTTACCAATTTGTCATTGAAAGATTTCACGTGAAATTGACAAAACTATGCTAGACATTGTCAATGGACAAATTTATTCTCACATAATCCTTCTTCAAAATCTCATTCATGTTTTTTTGTTAATAAAAAAGATTCACCTGGTTACAAAAAGTTTAATTTCGTGCATCCTTTTTCGCCTTATTGTTTTCCAGGAAGTTAAAGACGTTGATACTTGTTCTCTTTGTCGGCTTCATGGATTTATTTTGCTTAATTTAATTAATTTCGTCACGCTCGTATGTGTCAGTCTCAGAGCACCTAAATTTACATGTTTTTTCTAAGTGTGTATCTCATTACCTTTGATTGGTATAGATGAGCCCGACATAAGAGGTAAAATATCAAAAAATAAATGTTCCCACAATACCATTCCAATACCAAATTATGATAACGCAATGCCAAAACAATACCACACAGGTATTCTTTTGGTATCCAAATATCAATTTGGATATTTGCAAAGTATTTTGCATGTAATTTTTTGGTATTATTTTTTGGTACCCGAGCAGGAGAAAATAACGAATGAATACCTAATTCTGACCTGATACCAAAATGTGGTATTGACCAGCAAGACATAAGAGTATCCCTTAAAGATCTTTAGTTCGAGTCATGTAAGGTTGACATTTTACCTTACTGGCACATACTAATATTTTGGAGTTATGAATCTGGTTGGTGGCGTTTAAGATTGGAAATACTTTTAACAGAATGAAGCACCCTAACCTACAAACATATTATCGCCTTTATGCAGAGGAGAGTAATAAGGCTGATGAGCTTGAAGGAGAAGTAGGAAGTGGTCTCAGCGGTGATGTCACCCCAGAAAAACAAGATGGTTGGCTGAGCAGGAAGATATTATCCTTATCAGAGGCGACAGTATTTACTTAGAGCATTGATGTGCGGGATTTTACTCTCCTTGAAGTTGTTGGCTTGTATCTCGACTTAGAAAGACCGAAACCTCAATCGGATGTGTTTCTGTGTGTCTCCCGGTCGTGGCCATGCTCTCGAATTTCCGTCTATAAATCGGTACCAACAACTTCAAAGCGACCAGTTCCAACTCGGTCTTGATTGGTGCGCCTCGAGGAGATGAGAGTTTGTGTTCGAGACAAGGGAATAATGGTTTACGGCTGCTGTGAAGCTTACTCACGCTTAATTTCCCACGGTTGAAGCGAAAAGTGGTTTGCCTCATTTGCCAGTTTATGCCGAGCAGAGATGTGGCAATGATGTGAAACTGCGTTGAGTGGTTTTTCTAATCAATCTACATCGTATTGATCAAGACAGAAGAAAGCCTACCGTTTCCCATCAATCTTGTGACTATCAGCCTATCGGCGGAGAAAAAAAACCAAACCGAATCTCTTTTAGAACACTCAAGCAGCATCCCGTCTTTGTGGCTGTCTATTTTTATTTCACTGAAGTTACGTGCTTTGATTTAGCGTATAAAGTTAGATTAAAATTTCCGGCGGCGGTTTTCTTTCGCTGAGAAAGCATGCTCATCGAATCATTCACTGTTGACTGAGCTTCGAAATCGGAGGATCTTATTTTAGAGCCTTGCAAAGCCATTTACTTATGGTTCATTTTTTCCTTAAAAAAACTCGTTAGATCTTGTAGGTGAAATAATATCACGGTAATGATAACGAACACGATTCTTGCAAAGCTGTGATGATGCGATTATAAAATTAAAAAAAAAACATTGCGATGTCATTTGATGTTTCCAAAAAAATCACCTACGCCAAGGGTGCCGAAAGTCCTTGGCAATTACCAGAGCCGTTTTTTCATGGCGGGTGAGATTTTCACAGCTCTCTTTTTGAATAAAAGAAAACCGAAACAATCACAGCATTCACTTACATCAGTGATTTTTTGGGTGGTATACGAAAATGTATAAAGTCCATAAAAGCATTGCAGTTCAATCCGGGAAAAAACAGCAAGCCGAAAAATACGCTACTGAAAATTTATTTCTCCGCAGGCTCTGGATGATGGGAAAACGATTCACGATATCTGCTGAACAAAACATGTGATATTTAGTGCACAATGCAGAATGCCGATAGTTTACAATCGATTCTAATGAATAACTCATTTCTTCACCCTTATGGTACTGTTATGTTTTAATGGGCAGTATACCGACAAATAGATCATATGCCGTGAGAGTTCGATTGAGGCAACAGATATTTTTAGACTAATTCAGTTGATCACGGCTGTCTTGCAATGAGCACTCATACAGAGGATTTCAAGTGAAAACTAGATGTATAAGTGCTTATTGAAAGACAGCCTATATTTCATGATATAAGCCATAGTCTTTACCTGTACGGGGTATAAGAAAAGTATTTAATAAGGTTTGTAGACTTTAGGGAGATCAAAGTGTGCTCTGCTCCTGTGGTGACACGAAAAATTTCCGATAGTAAAATTTTGGGTTTTATTTGTTTGGATTTGGATTTTTTCCATCCCGTTTTAGCTCGATACAATGTGTTATTCGAAAACATAGTTCTAGAAGCGAAATTTAGTGCAAAGCAAATGCAAGAGATCGGATGATATGCATTCCAAAGTGTTTTTTAATCGGCATCCTTATCGTCAGAATTGCTACCAAGTGATTGGCAGGCTGGCCCGATGTTTCAGATTAGAGAAAAAAAACTCACTTTTAGTTAATTATTTAGCTGGGAACTATGTCAGGAAACATGGGTAGCCAACCTTACCCCGCATGATTTTTCTCTCTCAAATTTTAGTCTGTTTTTGATTCGTGATAAAACATTATCAAATCATAAAGAAATTTTCTGAAAACCAATGGAAGTACTCTAAAGATCAATAATCACTCAATTTATCGCGGAAATTTTACACAGTTTTACTTAAATCTTACTTAAACACTGAAAATGTATTTTCGTTATTTCTCTGAAAACCGTTTCGTAAAAATGAATATCGTACATACAACACATCTTTCATAAATGGTACGAAACAATCGTTTTTCCTGTCATCTGGCGCAATGTCAATATTACGCCTTATTCGTATAATATACAAATACATCTTCGTACAATCAAACCAACAACTGCGCTCATTGTCTCCTAAAGTGCTGATTGTGTGTTGGAGATGGGATATTTTTTTTTTGACGTAGGACTACGTCTTTGATTTCTATATGGGGGTACAGTTTGTGAAAACCGAAAATGGAACATGTAACAAATTAAGAAAGATTTTGAACGTTATTAACTCAGCTGCCCCTGGTCCAATTTCAATAATTTTATCACCAATCGATCAGAAATATGGCTACGCATCGATAACAATGCTTCCGAATGTTGATTTTCAACAAGAAACTATTGAAAAACTGGTAAATGTCCAGCATTGTTCAAAAGTGTCGCATTAAATAACAAATCCACCAATTACCTACATGCATATGCTGCTTCCCCAGCACAGTCGTCAGAGAGTAGTAAGTAGACGAAACAAGTCGAAGTGGCATTCGCCTCCGATCCTCGGGCGCGTGCGAATAGGGAGGATGGAATTGCGTAATATGTTGCACACTCATCGCCATACTCAGAACCACATGCTCCCAACGACCACACCACTGTGTGGTGGTGTTCGGTCGTGAAAATTAGTAGCAGCAGTAGTAGTGCTTTCGGCGTGTGGCGTTGAAAATTGTACTCCAGTAATAAGGAAAGGCTGCCTGCAAGCAGCGAGCTGCAGAGCCCACATCAGCAAGCATCAAAGGAGGAAGAAGCTGCACCGCTATACTATGGATGGGAATCAGTAGCTCTTCGTGAGTCGCTGCGGGTCGGTCATCTATGCCAAGCGTGTCGTATGTTAGAGAAAAAATACATGCAAGCAGCAGAAAAAGCAAGCGAAATCTAAGTACCGCTCCATGAGTGCTTCATATTTGCCTTTAGCTTTACTATTTCTCATAACACAGATAAAGCAATAGATAAAGTACGAAACTAACGATCGCAATGTTCATGAGTCGAATCCGGTCTAAAGCCTATTTTTATTTTTTTGTCATATTTATTCCTTCCAATGATGAAGTTATTTTTACCCATCCTCACTAACACATTCCAAATTTTTCGATCTCTACAACCAACACTTGGTTGGGTGTAGCGATAGCGAGTGTGACAGTTCTAACGAAACTAGCTTCATACAATGTACAAATCCATTTCGTTGCAGAAAACAGCGAAAAAATTCGTAGAACAAATGAGCGATTTCGTTGTATAAACTAAATTTTATTTTCAGTGATCCGTAGGGTAGCGACTTACACCGTCGTCCTCTAATGAAGCAGAGAACCACACATTTTGGGATACAGTCGATACATATGGGGGCTGACAGGTTGTGAATGGATTGTAAAAATTAAACATCGCTTCTTGACTCAGGCTCAGCCTTTAACGGAACCGTTCATCACCTTTCGATTCTACCGTTTATTCTCATAATATGAGTCATTTTTCCCCACTGTGCAGTGGAACCAAGAATCTCATTGCACCCCAAACGATGCGGGTGTATTACATGCACTAATGAGATACGGCTTGAACTATTTCCTAGGAAACAAGATTTCACCATTGCTCAGGATTGCTTCCAAGTAAATCCGACTCTTAGCAATTCCGGTCCACGCAGCGTAGGATACACCACGAACTCAAGAAAATGTAGGTCGTCCGTACATACTCGGTTCGTATCAATGGTATGCATATCTTTCGGATTTGCCATTCAAATTAGGATGATAATCTAGAAGCTTCAGTGGCACGTATGTATATAGGCCCCGTTACCCAAGTGCTACTTACCAGTGGCAATCAGGATGCAATAGCAGGATAGTAATCCCAGTAATCCTCCTATTCGTGTTTCCATCGTCCTTGCTGCTACTGCCTCCGGTGACTGGCGCGGTACACTTTTTCTATGTTTCAATGCTCGACCCACCAAGAGAGAGTGACACACTGATACACAAAAAATAAAAGTAGCACTGCGTCGATGGTGATCCCTTTTTTACGACCCAAGGCCTTCACCGGATTGCGAGCAAGGCTCGTACGTCTACTGGGAATTTAGAACCGTGGATTTTTTTTTATTATTTGGTGCTTCGCACTGTTTTTTTTTTGCTTCACTTCCGAGCCGACGATTTGACGTGGTGGTTATTTTTTTTATTAGATGATGGTGTATGTGTTTCTGGTCTGATAATGTATGCACTAAAACAACTTTTATTCCGCTAGAGGGTACCAACCAGTAAGCTTCGGATAGATTCGACCGAACCAACCTACCAGCGAATGGTCAAACTCATCAGCAGAGCACGTTTTTCCATAGTTAGGCCTCAAATTCTTTCCGCAGCAGTTGCATCGACAACAGCTCTTGCGGGTTGCACGCTGCGCATCTAAGCTTCAATTCAGCACTCATCATTCAAAGCCGTTGGAAGGCCCACAGTGAACCGCATGTTGTACACCGGATGAAGTTACTGCAGTTGAAGCGAATAAATTTATATACCACAACTTTTTCCACTTTCAACAAACTATGCTCGTCACTGTTCCGCTGCAGGGGTATGACATCAACTATATGAATGAAGCATCGCTAGATATACACACATTCACTCACTCACTGCATGCATATTCAGAAAATTTGCACAGCGTTCCCTGTTCCGTAGATCGTTGTTTTCACACTAGTTTAATTATTCATCAATCACTTCACTTCACTTCCTGACAGGTCGAAAGCACTTCAATCAGTAGGGTGGATTTATTCCTTGAAGTTTTCCAAAGTGAATCAGCAAATGCGCCGTTCGTTATGATTGGTTTCACAGCAGCATCCGGGGACACCTGGGGAAGAAAATTGTATCTATTATTTCGATGAATTCAGCCTACCGAGCTATTTTGCCCAACGCACAATCATATAACCCTAATACTTAAACATCTGCACTACCGTAGTTGGGGGTGAAATTGGGCCAAATAATCAAACATTGTCGTTCCTTACCTTACAACATTCGCGTTTTAGCAAGGAAAACAATTTTTAGCATGTTAATATATTCATTATTGATATATTTACGACTTTCATTGAAATGGTTGATTGAAATTGATATCACATTTGACTAAATTTAAATTTAAAAAATAGACTAATGTAAAACTTTAAGAGGGGTGAAATATTTTAAAATATGTAAATGTAACGTAGCTATAAGGAGTACACTACTTCTAAAGTATGGCTAACGGTCGAGTGTTACCCTCGTCTATTCACCCAATAGTGTGTTCAAACTTTTTTTACCTGTGGACATTTTTAAAAGGGAGTTTTTGCTACAATGGTTTACACTTAATTTTGCAGTACTATTTAAATAAAACAACTGATTATTTGACGTTAAGCATCTCCAACTATGTAACTGGTTAATGTTATCTACATCATTTCAAGGAAGTTCAAGGAACATATTTTAATAAACATTTTCCAATGTTTGCCCAATGACACCCCGTCTTACGGTACTCAAGATGAAGAAATACAGCAAACCATATGAAAATTCAGCTAGTAAATAGGAAGAGCAACTTTGAGGTAACGATAATATTAGCTTTAATAGTTATGCTTCATACATCTCCTCAACATGGTACGGTTCATACACTTCACTTTCTGGATGAGTTTTATCTTCGTTAATATGAATACATCATCACAGTTCGACAGAAGATTATGTTAGCTTGCGTCTGAAACAACACACTCAATGGAAATTTCATTTGCAGTCGGGTTATTCGTGAAAGAGAAAATCGATGAAGAGAATCGATCAACAATGATAGGCCCTTTTCTTGTGTTGCGCGAGAATTCATCAAATGAAATGAAAGGGTTTCCCAGCTAGTATGATAAATTTGCTAGGGGCCTCCCTTACCTTAGTCGGTAGAGACGAAGCTATAAATCAAGATCATGCTGGAGGTGGCTGAGTTCAATTCCTGGTCCAGTCTAGGAATTTTTCGGGTTTTTCGGAGGACACATGGATAGATTTCTGGAGGAAAATTATTAAGGAATATTAATCTACCCATGGGATTTACCTGAACATATATAAATAGGAAATACGATGTAAATAAATATGAGTTAAGGTGATCATCGTTTAGAATGGACACTCCGTCATATATCACACCCCATAGGAGCCGGAGGAATTAGGAATTTTCTTCAGAACTACACAATCGGTTTCGTTACACATGTAACCGTTCAGGTTGAACAATAAATAAAATATAAATATTCTTATAGCGTTAGGGTTAGCGTTGTTATGATATACTTCGTAGATTGGATACTAGCGACACTCACGTCTCTTCTGAAATTCTCAGTTAGACTACTTTCAGGAATAATGCTGGGGAGTAAACATTGGTTCCAATCTAAACAAGAGTAACAGAAGCGCCCATCTTTACCATAACTAGAGATAGGGAAGGAAATGTTGATGTAGTACTTACTTAACGAGAGGCCACCGACTTAGCGACACCCTCATAAGTGCTACGGAGTTGGAGGATTGAGTAGGGTTTTCGGTTAGGATTCACCTCAAGTTGGCGATGCAACTAAAAGTTTGTATTGTTTATTTGTTGTTTATTTAATCTCTCGATAGCCCGCTATCGAAAGAACATATTCATTTTGTTTAGTGATCATGCATTTTAAGAGTCATGACGGAGAGCTTGGGATTAAACGCATGATTTTCTGCTCAGTAGGCAAAAACGATCCCTCCAGGGTCATCGAGCATCTCAGAACCATAACGCTTCGCGACAATACAGGACTATGTTTTCGCTTGATATGCAAATAGTTTCCGAGGTTAATGTTCAATATCAAATATACAAATGATGGTGGCGATTTATTGTGCTGTGGAAGAGCTTGGAGTTAAATCCATGATTTTCTGCTCAGTAAGCAAAATCGATCCCTCCAGGGTCATCGAGCATCTCATAATCCACAGCGCACAAGAAGAGGCCAAAAAGCAAGCGTCCGATACACAAAACCCGCCAGATCCACTTGCAGTCACAATCAATGATTCTACGAATCGCGAGTGCTCACGAATCATAAAACCGCTGACTGCGACACTCTGAAAGCGAAATTGACAGGCTCTATGCGTGAGAGGGTCGTTTTGATCACATCAGGGAAGATCACAAAATCTCAAGATCACTCAGAAATCACTCTGCAGAAGACCCGAGAAACACAGATAATTTAGGAAAACTTCAGCATACTTCGCAAATTAAGGGGAAGCTTACTGACCCGAAAATTAAAAAATATTTTCGGTGCGTTTTTATTTTTCTAAATAAATTGGGAAAAATCATCAAAAATCCAAGAAAATCAGTTTTTTCTTAGATTTTTGTCAAAACTACATGTAAAAATATTTTTTCTGTCTCATCATGAAAAAAATGGACTCTCAGCAAAACCGAAAAGTCGATGTTTTGTGGTTTTTTGAGTCCATCTTTATGCCATAATGACTTATAAAAAATGTTTTTGCACGTGAATTTTCTTTGAAAAATTAGAAAAAATGTGATTTTTTTAGATGTTTTTATGCCTTTTTCCAACATTTTTAGCAAAATCCAAATGAAATTATTTTTTTCGGAGCAGTGAACTTCCCCTTAATATTATCTTTATAGGAGAGACTTCCGGCGTTAGGTTAGTTCGTCCCAAACAACATCAGCCAAGTTTTGAAATGTTCGGGCAGTTTCATTATTTTAATCTACAATCCAAGTACTGGATGGAGGATCAGAGATCTACAGAGTAGTTCCATTAATTGCAGTAACTAACAAGAAGTTCCGAAGAAAAATATTGAAAAATCTTAGAAATTCAGAAATGTTGCAAAAATTTCAGCATTATTGTGGGGTTTTAAGGGAACTTCCATGGATATCATGAACCATTTTGGAACGTTATAGAACTTCCATAGTCCAACTTCCAAGCAAGTCCATAAACTTCAGAGATTTTTTGAGATGTAAAGGGAAGTTCCATGGCTTTCAAATAAATTATGAAAACTTCAGGAAAGTTTTATGAACTTTGGTACACATCCAATAACTTCAAGGAAGTCCAATTTACTTCAATGAAATTTAAGGAACTTTTGAAATTTTTTGCGGAATTCATGGAAGTCTAGAGAACTTTATTGAAGTTCAGATATTTTAAGGGCAGTCCCATAAACTTCAGTGAAGCATCGGTAACCTCAGAAAAATGTAGACTTTCGGAGAAGTTGTAAATTCTTGAAGAATTAGTAATTTTGATTGGGATTTTTAATTTTCAATATAAAGTGCTGATTGCAGTTTTATCATCTCCAACGAGGGTCCATGCGTTGGGATCTTCATCAGGGCTAGATTTAGTATTAAGTAAAGCATTTTGCGCTGAACGAATGATGGTACAACATTATATTTTCTAAATAATTTTAAAGTTCGTTCACATTTCCATCACTAACACGTACCGTTCCATCATTCACTACATTACATCCGCACAGGCAGTCCCTTATAACGTCACACCGTTTATGCTTCCTATGAAAAATAGCATCGGATCGTCGACGCAAAGTGAACGAACACGGCTAGGCCAAAGCCCCACTAAAGCATGACCTGGTTTCGATAGCCATAAATGGAGCTTCCTAGTAGTTTTACGTTCCCTAAGTACGTTCCCTTGAAGCACCAGCAAAAGTAAACCATCACTCGTCGAATGTAACATATCACACGACAAACATGTACCGTTAGACGGAATACTGGCTACCACCGACCAACCGACCGACCAGTGCAATCTGCTAAATCATCACGGTCAGTATATCGAACGGTACCGTTCATAGAGCTGCACCTGAAAGTGGACAACAGAAACACATTCACATCGGGTAGCTTCAGTGACAAATAGCAAACAACATCAATTTATTACATTCCAATATGGCAACCGTTCGTCAAGCACTCTGAGTAGGATGCATAACTGTGAAGGCACCAACCAGATTAACTTTCAAATCCATCAGATTCACTATGCTGTGCTGTGTAAGAAGACGGTCCTCGTGTGTTAAAATTCAAAAATTTGTGAATGACGTGCAAACAAATGTTTTCAATGATCGAATATGTTAACGATATTTCTAAAGCTAGGTTAGTTAGAACCGGTAATTTTTTTTTTTTATTAAAGAAATTTTTAGCCATAGGCTAGTTCATCTCTTGTAGAACCGGTAATTGCATTCCATTAGTTTTATTTCCCGTGCCGATAATTTAATTCGATTGAATATGTTTTTGCAAATGTTTTGTTCTCGTGTTCTGATGGTGATTGGTGTGCTCTTGCATTTCCCTTTGATACCCGGTGTGACCTCGACCACGCTGAAATATTGTTCGGACACTGCGATGAACAAGGCCTTTGTTCACGGAGTATACCAACTAACATTTTCAGCTTTATAAGCCACCTTTTCCAGCGTAAAGTAGCCTTAAAAAGCTACAAATATAGCTAAAAGCAGGAGCTAGCAATATAACTTTGGAGAGTGTTTACTCAATTTTTTCACAACCATTTTTCAATTTGTCAATCGCACTAAATGACAGCAGCCAAGAAACGCTAATATCACTTCTGTACACATATCAATCAACTTTCAACTATTTAGCTTTAAACTTTTTATTGAATAGTCGAGAAAACGTTGAGTAAGCGTCTGTCAAGTCCCAATTTCCAAAAGTAGCTGACTTAGTTCGCCCGATTTGCTTCTATTATAAGTTGCGAAAATTTGCCTCATATTGAATAGCATTTTAATACATCTTGAGCAAAGCGTTTATTTACATTACAAAAAATGTTAGCTGGGGTGGTGTTAAAGAATAGAAGATCATGTTTGAGCTATGCCTTTAGGTGATCGGAGTGAATGACCGGTATTGGTGATGAAAGTGCCAGCCAAGCAAAAATGATAATGATATGGAATAAAACTAAATTATATTTTATTGTTGAGTGGCAAGAATCGACAGGAGAAAAATATGTTCGGAGATGGTCATTGAGGTACTTCATATTGAAAAAAAGTGCCATATTTCTTAAAGGACACCCTCTAGTTTGATTTAACACCCCAAAGTATGACTCTATGCTAAAATGGTAAAGATTGATGAAAGTTTAGCACCAATGAATTTATGGAGATTTTGGTAAATTACTATGGATTATTATTGATTTTCACTAACATTGCTCTAACATTGGTGGTAGTTTTCCAAACGATGAACAAATTTTAAATATGAAATTGTAATGACAATAATTAACAAGCCTGTTGTTATGATAAAATTAGTATTGTTGACTTGCACATTTTCATCTGTCAATCGACCCTTTTTCGTCATCTTTTGCAATTCTATCTTAATCTTCATATACTGTAAAACTGATCGTTACAATTACACACTCTTTGGTCATTGCCATAGCAACAACATTTTTTTTTCAACATTTGAACCACTAAAGTTAGGGTGATATAAGTGATTTTTAAAATTATTCAATTTATATATCAAACCTTTTGCGCGACCACCTTCATAAATCATTATCATTTGTTTTCACATGTTCATGTGTTGGGATAATGAATCGAACTGAAAGGTGGCCTATAGTAAATTTAATTCATTTTTTTCCAAATCTTCTTTCATTTATTTAACGTCGGTCTCTGTTCCGCAATCTAGTGCCAATCACCGACGGACATCGATTGCCATCCATTGACGGCAATCGAATGTGCAGGAAGGCAGCTTCCACACCTGCGCAGGATATCGCACCCATTCAGGCTTAACTTCCCTTCCGAAAGAAGACGTGACCAGAGATTTTTATGCCTCAGAAAAATCCCACCGACCTCGGCTGGGATTGAACCGAGACCCATTGGGGTGAGAAAGCAGTCACGCTTACCACTACACCACCGGCGCTGGCTTTTTTTTTCAAATGAAGCACTTCGATGACCATTGCATGTTAGTTTTTAGGTAGACATCGTGAAGAATGATTTGGGACACGTTTGTCTAATGTAAAATGTATAAAGGGCGAACACGAAATTATTGCGACACATTCAACAGGGCATAACTTTTTTACCATTGCGTAAAAATCAACCAAATTTTGCACACTTTCTCATTGATGTGTATTGTGTACATGCTGTCAAACTCGAAGTCGTGTTTTTCGATTCAACGAAAATGGAGGTGAACCAACGCGAGTTGAGAGAACAAATTCTTTCCAAACACCTGGAATTTCCTGACCTGTCGCACCGGCAGTTGGGAAAAATGTTGAACATTCACCATTCAACCGTCTCCAGAGTGTTGAAGCAGTTCCAAGAGCGGTTGACGTTGGACCACGGCAAAGGAGCTGGAAGAAAACCGGGACCGGAGAACAAAAAGACGGAGGGAAAGGTGAAGCGGATGATTAAAGCAAATCCCAACGTCTCAAGCCGTGATTTGGCTAAAAAGATCGGCATGTCGCAGAGCTACGTCCAGAATGCAAAGAAGAGAGCTGGACTACATACATACAAGGTACAGAACTTCCCAAACCGCGATGAGCGGCAACAATCGACGGCTAAAACTTGGGCACGGAAGCTCTACGAGAAGATGCTGACAAAATATGGCTGCTGTGTGATGGACGACGAAACGTATATAAAAGCCGATTTTAAGCAAATTCCGGGGTTGGAGTTTTTCACCGGCAAGAGCAAGTTCGATGTGGACGACAAATTTAAGAAGAAGAAAATGTCGAAGTTCGCCTCCAAATATCTCATTTGGCAGGCCATCTGCTCTTGCGGACTGAGGAGTGAGCCTTTCGTGACAAAGGGCACAGTAAATGGCGAGATCTACAAATCTGAGTGCCTCGAAAAGCGCCTTTTGCCGTTTTTGCAGCAGCACAACGAAGCTCCGCTATTTTGGCCAGATTTGGCATCATGTCACTATTCTAAAAGTGTCCTGGAGTGGTATGAGGCCAATTCTGTCCATTTTGTTCCAAAGGACATGAATCCGCTAAACTGTCCGGAGCTGCGCCCGGTGGAGCAGTACTGGGCAATAATGAAGCGGGAACTTCGGAAGAGCAAGAAGACAGTCAAAGACGAGAAGGACATGTTAAGAAAATGGAAAAAAAAAACTGAGAAACTGGTACCGGATGACACTGTAAAGACTTTGATGGAGGGCATCAAGCGAAAATGCGTTCAATTTTACACTCAAGGCTCCATCGATTATCTTTTCTTTTGATTTTTGAAGTAAATATATGTATAAAACTACCCTAAAACTTTGGTTTGATTCTAAACATTATAAGAAAATTGGCATGACATTTTCGGTGTCGCAATAATTTCGTGTTCGTCCTTTACTGTGTATAAGGGTGGGTCATCATGGTAATGTTGTTATAAAAATATTTTTTTGGTTCCATTTGGGGTCTATGCAAAATTTGAGGACCATTGTAACCCTGCTTTCTGCATTGCGTTTTGAATTTGTCTGGGAATTAGTATGGGAAAACCTACTAAAAAGCTCCACATCCTTGTTTCTACTGCTGGTGCTCTTTAAGATTAGTAAGGTAGGCAGTGAATTTAGAAGAACTAAAATGCCGAAAATGTAACGAGATGACATTTAACAAAATTGTGCAATAGATTTCAATCAAAATATGTGTAGAGCATTGCTGATTTGTGGATTAGTGTTAAGCTTACATAAGTCTTGTTCAGTCTTTAGTTCAGCTAACTTATTGAGGTTGAATTATGGTGATACAATTTGTTTCATACACTACTAATCAACTATATATTCAGCCTGGCCTTAGTCAGCTTTGTACATTTTAAATCAACCAAGAGTTAGCTTTTGTAATTACTGTTAAGTTTTTTACTTGGGTAAGCCCCAAATAAACCGCTCATGTTTCAAAGTAGGAAAAATCAGCTATGAAAAATCAAAGGCTAAATTTTCATTACCGATTGCTAAAATTATTCAAAGACACAGAATTATGAAGAATACTCCCAAAGGTTTATTATTTAAATTTGGGTAGGCTCTGGCAACACTGACTTATGTTTGCGTTTCTAATGATCAGCGGGTGTGACATTAGAATAGTTTTTCTTGCTCTTTTGGCAACTAAATGCCCAGCTGATTGTTCCGTGAGCCAAAGAAAGAGCCAACGTACTCGGCCGAGCCGTTGTTCATCATTCGTAAATTAGTTGTGCATGAAGAAAGTCAAATAAAGTGTGGTCAAGTTTTCAGTTTGGTCATTAAAAAGTTGTATGTCCAAAACAATGTGCAAGTGCAAGTGTGCATACTCACCACGAGTAAAGAAATCTTCTATCTGTGGACCCTGCAGCTGTGCAGCTTTGCGGAATTTTGGTGAAAACTAACAGGCACAACTTAGGGTATATTGACATTTTTTTCGTAGAACCTAAATCATTAACTTTTTTCAAGTTCAGGCATTTCAAACTTCAAAATAGTGAATTAGAGATTTTTCAACAAATCATAATTCGAAAACTTCATTTCCAATCGACATGACGTCAGAGACAAAGTTGTAGGAAACAAATATTAATTTTCTGGGCAAATATACACTAGAGTGTTTCAAAATATGTCAACCCTGGAATTTCAAACGCTATCTCCTGGAATCCTGGGGGATCATAAACATCCTGTCAAAATTTGAAGTTTTTTGGTAGTCGGTAAAATCTCGCTCAAAGGGCTTGAAGATTGTATGGGAAAAATCGATAAAATGTATGAGGGCACGATCCACTTTCACATTCACAGCTCTATGTGGAGCTGTAGTTGGTTGATTTTCTTTGTGTAAAAAATGTAGAACCTTTGGAGTGTTAGGAACATCTTGGCTCCAGACCGGATGTCAATCCGAGTTAACCCTGAAAAGTTAATAGCGTTTCAAATAAACACCACCTGCCCTACTTTTGGTGAGGGCCTAAAGCGCTTTGTGCTGTTTTTATTTTTACAAACAGGCATACGAATAGCAATAGAAATCCTAATCTTGATTATTGTGTATTATTGACAAAGTATGCCTTGATTTTTCTCTGAAACTATTTGAAATAAAGGAAAATGGTGTTTTTATCATATTAGCTGATCATTGGCTCCAAAGTTGTCACCACTAGAATATACAGAACATCTGTAAAATTGATAACTGTATAAATTGGATCTAAGTAGGCCTTGATCTGTTCTGATACTATATGAAAGGTAGTAAAATGGTGATTATTTATATAGTAGCCAATTATTGATTCTAAGTGGCCACCAGATGGCTTGCTGGAAGATCTAGAACATCCGAAAAATTTATTGCTTCAAAATATTGCCTTGATGTTTCTCTGCATTTATATGCGAGGTGGGAAAATGGTGTTCGTTGATATATTAGCTGGTCATTGGCTCCGAGTGGTCACAAGATGACCAACCGAAAGCTCTGGAACAACCGTGAAATTGATTGCTGAATACATTTGATGTAGTAAAATGGTAATTTTTGATATACAGTAATATACGATGATACACGATTACGGAGCTCATCTCCGAATCAGAATTTTTTCTTCGAAAATTTTCACTAAACCGTTATTCCAAACGTTTATCATTTAACTTCAATGTCAGGGGTTTTGTAGAATATTAAAAAAGGGGGCTGACATAATTGTACCATTACTGTATTAGCTACTCGGAGAACATATCATATTAGAGGCAATTATTTTCCGGTCAAAATAACTATATTGTTCAATTGTTTTAGCTATAACTTGAAATTATAGTTTAGTGCGACGAGTTATAGAGCAAAACTGAACCACCTTGGTCAAACAACACTCGACTGAAAATGATGTCTGTAATAATTTGTCATTACAATGTTGTAGCTCAGACGAAATAATGCGGCTCTACGCATTTTTCAGGGTATAAACATTAAGCCTACACAATTAGAAAAATTCATGTAAATTTAGGTGATCTGAGAGTGATATATACGAGCGTCAATTTTGACATAAATTACAGACGCCACTTGATATTACATGAAATGTTTGTTTACGTTTCATTTTTTATGCCGAAGATGGATTCCGTCACGTTTAAAATTAGTTATTTCTAAGAGTGTAGATGTTATACAAAATTTCGTTGAATATCAAGACTCCAGTACAATTTCGAAAATCTTTGAGTCTGTTCATAAGCTACGTTAACAGTTTTTGAAAGGTTTAAGAACCCGTCGCTTTGAGTAGATAATCGTCCACAAACATATTTGGAAATTTGTATGGATTGTTGTAAGAACTTTTGGAACTTGTAAGTTACAAGAAGAAGTTGTCTAGTATTTATTTGAGACATATTATAATTTTACTTTACTTTACTCACAATTTAAGGATTGATAATTATTCACTCTTAACCTCTTTTTGTTCCTTACCAAGATGAATTATCATCAAAAAAACTAAGCGGCGCCGCTGGTGTAGTGGTAAGCGTGATTGCCTCTCACTTCAAAAGGCCTGGGTTCAATCAAAGTGAAAGAGGCCTGGATTTATCAGAGGCATACAATCTCTGAGCCGTTGATCCCCGTTCCATGAGTTTGATGGGTCGATACCTATCAGGTATGGGAGCTGCCTTCTTGGCGTCGGTAGCATTGGAACTCGAAGAAAGGTTCGATCAATGGCCTTTAGGTACGAAGAAAGACTGAAACAGTGGTCTTACAAAATAAGCACAAGTATATCTGTTACATTGAACTATGAAAAAGAAAACACATTTTTAAACAAGGTTTTCATGTCCTCATTTCCACACAGCAGGTTCCCGGTGGCCAATTTAACTGGAACCAGAAGACCATTTTTAAATGTCTTACCTTTAAAATGGGGTGTAAAAATTGCGTGTCGTTCTTTAGTTTCGTTAGGTACAACTACCTTAAACATAACCTAAAAATAATATTTCCATAATATATTGAAAGTCAGAATATTTCAGCCCGATCCGTTTAAAAATGAAAAAGAAATCGCACTTTGATGTTTACAAGCAGATGAGTGCACTGAGACTATTATTCCATCAAATTTATATAGTGGAAATGGATGTAATGTCGGCCTCATTGCCCCTAATTTGGGTCCATACACTGAAATGTATTTTCGTTATTTCTCTGAAAACCGTTTCGTAAAAATGAATATCGTACATACAACACATCTTTCATAAATCGTACGAAACATTCGATTTTCCTGTCATCTGGCGCAATGGCAATATTACGCTTTATTCGTATAATATACAAATTCATCTTCGTACAATTAAACCAACAACTGCGCTTATTGTCTCCTAAAGTGCTGATTGTGTGTTGGAGAAAGGATAATATTTTTTTTTTTTCGAAATATTGTCAGTTTGTCCAACACATGCAAGCTACCATTATAAATCAAAATACTGGTCACGGTGGTTGTATGTCAGAGGAAAAAAATACATGCAAGCAGCAGAAAAAGCAAACGAAATCGAATTACCGCTCCATGAGTACTTCTTATTTGCCTTTAGCCTTTCCCTTTCTCGTAGCACAGATAGAGCGATGTTTAAGGCACAGATCTGAATATCGCAAGATACATAGCACGAGTCTGGTCTGAACCATTGTTTATTTTGATTTTGTTATGTTTTTTTCTTCCAATGATGAAGTAATTTTTACCCATCCTACTAACACATTCCACATTTTTCGGTCTCCACAACCAACACTTGTGGCCCGCTGGTTGGGTGTAGCGATAGCCAGTGTGACAGTTCTAACGAAACTAGCTTCATACAATGTACAAATCCATTTCATTTCAGAAAACAACGAATAAATTCGTATAACAAACTCGAGCGATTTCGTTGTATAATCGAAATTTTATTTTCAGTGTACATTAATTCAGCAATCGACTAAATTTTCAAAAGCGACAAAAAATATCCATTAGTACCGTCTCAATGACGCGTTCATCTAGATAAAACTGATAAATAGCATTTTTAGCGATGGGCCCAATCTTAGATCCATAGGCCAATATTAGAGACATTTCCCCTATATAGGTATAGCATTGAAATTCTGTCTGTCTGTCTGTCTGACCCTTATACAGACCCGGAAACTACTGAACCGATCGGCATGAAAATTTGTATGCAGGGGTTTTTGGGGCTGGAAAAAGTTCTTATGATGGTTCAAGACCCCTCCCCCTCTGTAAAGGGAGGCTCCTATACAAATGAAACAAAAAAAAATAGCATGCTATTTTGAATCGGCGCATAAACTTAAGCTTATATTGAATCCCGAGGAGGCCGGGCACACTCAGCTAGTTTTATATAAATATCGTATGATTTCTTGCGACATAATTTTATGTTGAATCGATCAGTCTATGAAGAACTGTCAGATTTTTTCAACCAGTTTTTGTACAACGTGTACAGTAATTAATTTGAAAACAAACGAATGAGGGATATCATGGAATTCAACTATTAATTTCGTACGTCTTTTCGTTGTGTGGGAATTTAATGAGAAATACACTTTTAATTTATTGGTTGTAGGTATTTCATACAACGAACGTACAATTTCAAGAACATTTGACGGGTTGAAACGTTTGCTGCGATGGATTTCAATCCTGATGCAATGTAGCTGTAGTTTTGATGTTGAATAGGTTTAATAACACTACCATTTTGTCTGTAGTATTGGAATATTGTTCATTGCGCTTTCAGTAAGTCAAATTATAATGAAAGTACAAAATAGTCCGATGATGAATATTGACGTTTGCATTAAAAAAGTAGACATGAAAATATCTAGAAAAAAAAACAACGTTAAATAGAACCAAACGATTGCTTTTGCTTCTGTTTGTAAATGCGTTAATTGTTGCTTGAAAAATATAGTTCAAGCCGTATCTGGTAACTTTCAGACAGCTAGCTGGTAGTTTCAGCCTAAGACCTTAGCCATAGTGGTTGAACAAAATTTTGTTAGGATCGTTTTTAGCTCCTTCGTTGGCCTTTTTGGCCAATCTTTCCACGGTTTTGTTACAAAGTAATTTCAGGTAGATCACAAAGTAATTGCAGAAAGTCTTTGTTGTGATTTGAGCAGAAATTTTCAATAGGACGTAGTTGACAAACCATGGGTTTTACAAGTATCGAGCATTTAGATTTGTCATGCTTGTTGCGAAATTCTTGCAAATGAAACGATGCTTAGTTAGCTCAAAACACTGCATATTTTCCGCATGGTACTTCTATATAAACCGGGGCATTTATTACAAAATGTTGCTGCATCTCTCTAGACTTCAAAATGTGTGCATTTAACTAAAAATTTGCGCGGTTGTATTTTTCCTCCTACGAAACGGAATGAAATCAAAGTTTGATACAATTGATTCCAAAAAATAGGTTCGGAGTTTCTCCACTTTTTTGGACATAACTGCAGAAAAACAAATCGCTTTCGAAATTGGGCTGTAAACAATTACAAACAATTATAAATAAAAAACGCTAACCATATGCGTGGCAATTGTGGCAAAACAAAGACATAAGTTCAGGAATGCTAAGAATACAAATAATTATAAACCATTAGATTATTGTAAGAGAATTGACTGTCCCTTGATCCCGTTTCTCATATCACAGCTAGTATAATAAATTTGACAGATCTATGTCCTACTATACCAGTTGAAATGGGGTCGATTTTTGATGATCGTGTTCCACATATGAACCCTTTGCCAAAAATTTAACCCCCTCTTGAATAAACCTTACATAGGATTCCGCAAGCACAAGCATATGAGTGGCACGTGAGGAATGAAACCTCCATCCAACTTGTATCGCTACACTGGTACTGCATTTTTTATGCAAGGGTTTGTAAATCCTGTTCTTCCCTCGGGGAATCATTAAGGTATATGAATCCAATTAAAATGTTCCAACTAAATAAATACAGTCCATCCTTGTCTCCCAACACTGAATGAATGACTGTAGCTTAAACCATAGTAACTACACTTACTTTGTGTCCAGAATGATGCTCGTACCAAAGTGTCTCTCGTCTTGTTAACGACACGTCTTCTGGGGCGAACCGTAAGAGCGGAAACGTGTTAGCCACCGTTCGTAGTCCGAAATCATCTTTCGACACGTTACGGTCTCAATTTCCACAACACAAGCTATCTAGTTGGTGCCTCTCGTATTCATAAGTATCCAACATCCACATTTCCCATGCCTTATTCTACCGAAGCAACGTAAACAAATCCCCCGCTGTGTGGAAACCGTCGGCAACTGGCACGGCACTGGAGCCACTAATGGTTGGAATCTACAGCACCACGAATCCACTGAATAAGGACAACTGTCATTAATTACTGCCACACTCGACACGGCACTCCAAAATTAAAAACAAACTCGTGCCAAATGAACGCTTTCTACCTTGTCTGGCCTGATGCTTATATTACATCATGCCTACAATTTTCCCACCAATCGTTTTTACTGCTCCACTGGAACCACACTCAGGAGCGAGCTCCCTTCACAGCTTAACCCTTTGAGCTCTTCACTTCCAATTCACTGCTCACCGCCGTAAATCGGAGATCACAAATTCACTGAAATTTAATTCCAACGCAATTTTCAATCAACCTTTAAATTTCTTCCTCTCACATCCTCCGTAAACACACTTCCCCGCACCCGGATACCCCAGAATGCTGCCGCAACGACTTCAATCCGCCCCCCAATCGAGAGCTGCAGCTGTACAATATCGTTTCCCTATGCGCGCCGGACCCGTTAGTAGCGATTTTATTACGTACCGAGTTCAAAAACTTCGACACACGACCCACCGTCGTCGGGGATACGTCTCACTCGAGAAGCTCAACAATACTGACGTTGGCCAAGGTGGGCTGTCGATTCCAAGCAAGTCCTTCCTGCTTTCCACTGCGATTCGGGAGAAAGTTCACACCGGCGCAATGGCCATCCGCCGAAGACGAAGTACGGTTTCTCCTATCGCCAGGAAAACCGGTTCCGGAAAACTTCCAGCGAACCGGTTCGGTGCGACAGACCTTACCAATACCGATACACATCGAAGGGGTGGAAAAGCTTTTCCTCAGCTGACCTAGAGAGAGAGAGAGTGTTCATTCAGCGGATGAACGATGAAGTGCAAAATTGAGCGAAAAAATAAATGGAACGAGAGAGAGTCTGTCGAATCTACCGCAGGAGGGAAAATTGACCGAGGCATGGAAATTAGCGAGGAAATAAAAATAAACGTGCGGTTCATTAATTTTTGAATGTTGGCATAATTTAATGCTAACAGGTAGCGATTGGTTGAGCGAGCGGGCGCTGGGCGAGGGGGACTGTGCGTGATGAATGAGATTTTGACACTTGGTGGCTACTAAACCTCGCGATTGGGTGATCGGAGGGCGAACCACCGCACGTATTTGCACATAGAATAAATGTTGAATTAGTTGAATGTCAAATGAATCAAATAGGGGAAATGGATGTAATGTCGGCCTAAATGCCCCTAATTTGGGCCCATACATAAATTCAGCAATCGACTAAATTTTCCATAGCGACCAAAAATATCCATAAGTACCGTCCCAATGACGCGTTCATCTAGATAAAATTGATAAATAGCCGATCTTTAGCGATGGGCCCAATCTTGGATCCATAGGCCAACATTAGAGCCATTTCCCCTATAAATATAATGTGTAACTTCGTAAAGTGTAAAGTCGAATTTGCAATTAGTACCGTAATTGTGGTGTTGAATGTTGAATGTGTCCTGGATGGTCAATTATCGTCATGGAGTAGAAGTCCACCAGCTACATCACGGTCTGGCGATCCAAGCGAACAGTTTGGCAATGTCACCAAAGGATGAAATACGCTAACGAAGGTATCCCAACATGAACTGGTGACTTTGTGCCGACTGACATGGTAGAAGGCATTTATTTTAATTTTACTACCCTTAAGGGTATTTGTTTAGTAACCTGAACGTTTGTCCATGTGGTCTAAATGGTGCTTTCCCAAGCAGCATTCCAAAATTTATCTAGGTTCTAACCCATTCTTCTAGTCTATATCATGTCTAGTCTAAATCGATAACACTCAGTTTGCTGCTGTATTTGAAAAAGAAAGTGTGAATTCGCGTGAAAAGCAAATCTGGACGTTGCTCAGGTGAACGCTGGAAAACTTCATCATTGTAGTCTGGGGTCAAACCTATATCATGAAAATAAATGTTGCTCCATCAAGCTCACTGGATTCTAAATCAGGTTCGTTTTACGAGCATTTGGTTGTGATCTTAAGGGGGAGTCTAAAATATACAACAATCGCCCGAATAGCGCGGTTTCCATTAACTATGTTCTCGAGATAATACATTACCATGGGTGAACAATTTTAAGGGGAAGTTTACCACCCCAAAAAAATAATACGTTAAATTTTTCTAAAGATATTGGAAAAATATTTCGGAAATCTGGATAAAAGTGTTACGTTTAAAGAATATGTTTACATGAACTTCAATTATTCTCAAACAATACTCAGAAGATGCGCGGAAAATTGTTAGCGTGTAAGATAGTGTATAGAGTTTGCCACAGCAGTCACGCATCCACCCTGCGCACATCGATTGACAGCATATTTGACGGCTGGAACGAAACGAGAACGGAAATAAACGGCGACACACGCACACACAGAAACAAGCAAGCATTAACAGTCGAGCAGCAACGAGAAGGTTTTTCTTCTTTCTCCACTCGTGAATAGCGTCGCACGCAACTGTGTACGGGAGCCATTTTTGTGGAACGAGTGTCGGTGCACGTTGTGAATAGTGGTGGTTCCTGGTATCTTGGCACGGCCGTTACCCGTAGTGCCAGTGGAAAGCTGACGACAGAACCAGCTAGTAAAGAGCGGAGAAAGCACCTGCGATTCCGAAACAAATACCGATACATTCGATCGGCACGTGAGAAAGCGCCACGAACAACGACGCAATTTGCTTCATAAAACACAGACGGAACTCGCTAAGGGCGGTAGCCAGTGCAGATATCAAGCCCGAAGACGTTGCACGTAACACGCGTCGGAGAGATCAGATTCGATTGGCAACTGATAAAAACATCTCCAACTGCAGGAGGTGTTTTTCTTTGCTGGTCTAGTTTCTCCAAACAGAGCGTGCGGCAACATTCCGAGGGGATTCGCTGGGGGAAGTTTTCGTCTCCACACACGACGAATGGCATTGCGTGCATACGTCGAGAAGGATTGATCACGGCAAGTGGCAGCAGCGCTGCCTGACGAGCGTCATCCAAGCGGCGAGTTTGACTGTGGTTCGCTTCATCGTTACCGGTGGTAAGTGACGTACATGGTCAACTGCAGCCGAACGAGCGTCACCCAGGCGGAGGATTGGACGCAGAAGATCGAGAATCGGTGCGTAGGAGGATGGATGTGGCATTAGTCAATTGGGGCCCCGTAAGAAGAGTAGAAACCTAAATGTGAGTACATATGCCGTAAGAATAACATGATACAGACTAGAAAAGAACATTAGGGATGTGAGAGGTAGGAGTGTTTCGTATCAGACGTAAATTATAATGTTAAAATGACAATCTTGGTCTGAATATATGTTTTTTTTTCTTCCTAAATTTGGTTTGCGCCTTCTTTTATGGATTTGAGCGAAGAGTCTCATTACAAAAGTTATAATTTAAAAAAAAAAGCTGAAGAGTCTCTGCCTAAGTAAGACGGCAATCATTCATAGTTGTTCGAAAAAACACCAGTTGGTTCCTACAGTACCTGTGCTGAACACCGCTTGTGCGACAGCTCTTCAGCTTCAGCACAAGAAGAATGAAATGTGCTGCACGATTTAAAATGGTCTTTTACGTCTCTTTGGAAATGACAGTGTTGTCTCCCAATAGGCGTTGACGGTACCGTCGAAAAATCGTCTCTTCTAGCAAATATTGACAGTTTCTTATGATAATGTTTCACGCACAGTCTGACGTTTGCTTATGGATTTTACCATACGAGTAAAAAGCTACAGAGTCACCGGCAACGCCAATAGCGTTCTAAAATGCTTCTGCCAAATTGCATCCACCACCAGTCCCACCCAGCTCGTCAGTGAAGCAAGTCGCGGAGCTCAGTGATAACACTGAACAGAGGGAGAGGAAGAGTAACGGAATTTTTTTTTTTTTTTTTAACTCTTTATTTGTTCCAAATTCAAAATAAATTACATTTCATTTTTAACCTAGGTGCTCCAGTTACTACAGTAACTTACCAGCCTTAATTGTTATGATATATATCTAAGTGTTTTTACATTGTTCCTGTCTTGGCAATTCAGTATTTTAAACAGGTTTTTTAAACCTGCATGTCAGTATAACAATTGATAGCTTAAAACTAAATAACTAAAACTAAATCTTATCTAAGTATAAAGGGAATTAATCGTTGCAATTGAGGATTGTAACGATTTTTGCCGGAAATTATTAATTATTTTGTTGGACATTTGTGCTAAAGTCTCAACATTCGAAATTCTATGTACTTCGGTAGTACTGTACCAGGGAGGCAACTTCAAAATCATCTTCAGAATTTTGTTCTGAATCCTTTGAAGTGCTTTTTTCCTGGTAGTGCAACAACTAGACCATATTGGCACAGCGTAAAGCATGGCCGGTCTAAAAACTTGTTTAAATATTAGAAGTTTATTCGTCAGGCAAAGTTTGGATTTCCTGTTTATAAGAGGATACAAACATTTTATATATTTGTTACATTTGGCTTGAATGCCCTCAATGTGATCTTGAAAGTGAAAGTTAATTTTTGGTCAAGAACTAATCCAAGATATTTCACTTGGTTTGACCAGGAAATTGGAACTCCGTTCATAGTGACTATGTGACTACTACTAGGTTTCAAAAAGGAAGCCCTAGGCTTATGTGGAAATATTATAAGTTGAGTTTTGGAAGCGTTGGGAGAAATCTTCCATTTTTGTAAATAAGAAGAGAAAATATCTAAACTTTTCTGAAGTCTGCTGCAAATAACACGAAGACTTCTTCCTTTAGCGGAAATGCCTGTGTCATCAGCGAACAAAGATTTGTGGCAACCCTGAGGCAAATCAGGGAGGTCCGAAGTGAAAATGTTATACAATATAGGCCCAAGAATGCTACCCTGAGGAACTCCTGCTTTAACAGGTAGTCGATTAGATTTCGAATTTTGATAATTTACCTGCAGAGTTCTGTCAGTTAAATAATTTTGAACTAATTTCATAATGTAAAGTGGAAAATTAAACTTTTTCAATTTAGCAATCAAACCTTCATGCCAAACACTGTCGAATGCTTTTTCTATGTCTAGAAGAGCAACTCCAGTTGAGTGGCCTTCAGATTTGTTTGAACGATTTAAATTGGTAACTCTCAAGAGTTGATGAGTAGTTGAATGCCCATGGCGAAATCCAAACTGCTCATCTGCAAAAATTGAGTTCGTATTGATGTGAAGCATCATTCTATTCAAAATTATTTTTTCAAAAAGTTTACTTATTGAAGAAAGCAAACTTATTGGACGGTAGCTAGAAGCTTCAGCTGGATTTTTATCCGGCTTCAAAATTGGAACAACTTTTGCATTTTTCCATTTATCAGGAAAGTATGCCAAATGGAAACATCTGTTAAATAATTTTACCAAGAAAGACAAGGTACTCTCTGGGAGTTTTTTGATGAGGATATAGAAAATTCCATCATCACCTGGAGCTTTCATATTTTGAAATTTTTTAGTTATAGACCTTACTTCGTCCAAATCAGTCCCCCAGGAATCATCAAAAATATTTTCCCGAGAGAAAATATTCAGAAAATCACCAGCAACCTGATTCTCAATAGGACTAGTAAGACCCAAACAGAAATTATGGGAACTCTCGAATTGCTTAGCAAGTTTCTGAGCTTTTTCCAAATCTGTGATCAAAATTTTACCACCTTCTTTAAGCGCTGGAATTGGCTTTTGAGGTTTTTTCAAAATTTTTGTGAGTTTCCAAAAGGGTTTGGAACTCGGGTCTAATTTAGAAACATTATTTTCAAAAGTTTTGTTCCTCAGGGCAGAGAATCGCTTTTTAATTTGTTTTTGCAAATCCCGCCAGATAACTTTCATGGCAGGATCGCGTGTTCTTTGATATTGTCTCCTACGGACATTTTTAAGACGGATCAAGAGCTGAAGATCATCGTCTATTATAATTGAATCGAATTTAACCTCGCATTTTGGTACTGAGGCAGCTCTTGCTTCAACTATAGAAGTAGTCAGAGATTCAAGAGCATAATTAATTTCATCTTTGGTTTGCAAAGGAATGTTTGGATCGAAGTTATATTCCATGTTCGATATTGCTCCCAATCAGCTCTATGGTAATTGAAAGTAGAGCTGTTGGGATTAGAAATTATTTCTTGGGATATTTCAAAAGTTACTGGAAGGTGATCAGAACCGAAGTCAGCATGGGTAACCAATTGGCTACAAAGATGACATGAATCAGTTAAGGCCAAATCAATAGTTGAGGGATTTCTTGCAGAAGAAAAGCATGTTGGGCTGTTTGGATATTGGATAGTGTAATAACCTGCAGAACAATCATCAAACAGAATATTACCATTGGAATTGCTTTGAGCATTATTCCATGAGCGGTGTTTTGCATTAAAATCACCAATAATGAAGAATTTAGACCTATGACGGGTAAGTTTTTTGGAGGTCACCCTTGAGAAAATTCTTTTGCTGGCCTACGCATTGGAATGGCAAATAGGCAGCTATAAACGTAAGTTGTCCAAATTTTGTTTCAACAGAAACTCCCAAAGTTTCAAAAACTTTGGTTTCAAATGAAGAAAGTATTTTGTGTTTGATTCGTCTATGAATAATGATGGCAACGCCACCACAGGGTCCATCAAGACGATCATTTCTATAAATCAAGTAATTTGCGTCCTTCTTAACCTTATGGTCAGGTTTAAGGAACGTTTCAGTTATAACGGCAATATGCACGTTATGAACTCTCAAAAAATTAAATAGCTCGTCTTCATTATCTTTAAGAGATCGAGCATTCCAATTTAAAACATATAATGCTTTAAAATCCATTACTGAATTTTAAAGTCATGACAATATTATTTGCAAATTTTACTCCAGTTTGAATAACATCAAATATGGAGTTAGATTTAAGCATATAAATCATGTCATTTAATGATTTCTGTAAAAATTCCATTTTAGGGGCAGTAATGCTTCCTAAGTCAAAATTGTCAAAATTTCCGTGAGAATTACGTTGGTTAGTATTTTGATGTCTACCCGCTGCAATAGCAGCATAGGTAGCTCCATTAACTCGCTGAACATTGTTAGCAGCGAGGGGAGTAGGTACAGATGAAACATTTGAAGCAGGGGTGATATTTGTACCTACGGGTACGAATGTAGAATTTGTTCCTCGCTGACCGTTGTTAACAGCAGAGGAATTTGTACCTGGTCGGAAACGTGGAGCGTTTCCTACCTGTCGGTTAGAACGAGATTGTAGGATCGCTTTGCGAGTCTTACATTCCCAAAAATTGGATTTGTGGTTTTCACCACAATTTGAACATTTAAATTTCTTAGGATCTTCCTTCACAGGACAGTCGTCCTTTGCGTGAGAGGAATCACCACAATTCATGCATTTAGCTGGCATGTAGCAATTTTTAGTTCCGTGACCCCATCCCTGGCACTTACGGCACTGAGTGAGGTTTTGGAAATTTCCTCCAGTCTTCCTGAAGTGTTCCCACTTCACTCGGACATGGAGCATATGGCTAGCTTTTTCTAAGGCCTTAAGGTTGTTTAGTTCACTAGACTTGAAGTGAACTAAATAAAAATCATTAGAAATCCCGTTGCGCGAATCGCCAGGACGGGATTTCATTTTCATTTTGATTACTTGGAGTGGCACAACTCCAAGTAATTTTGCCAGTTCATCTTTGATCTGATCCAGGGATTCACCACTGGGCAGTCCTTTCATGACAACCTTGAACACACGTTCAGTTTTGGTGTCGTAAGTAAAAAATTTGTGCTTCTTCTCAGTAAGATACTTGAGAAGACATTTAAATCCGTCCAAGGTTTCAGCCAATACACGGCATTCACCCCGACGTCCAATTTGTAGTGAAAACTTAACTTTCACGAAATTCAAAAGTTCCATGCGAAGAGCATGGAAATCGGTAGTGGTTATCACAATAGGGGAATCTTTTCCTTCTTGGCATTAAGCCGGGAAAGTTTACTAGAATTTTTCTTGGATGATGGATCATTCTCATCATCCGTGAGCAAATCAAATTGATTACTCAAATTAATTTCATCAGAAGGGGGGTCAAGAGTTTGCCCCTTTCTTTTGCGTTTAGGCGCCATGGCGGCAGTAAATTTTTATCCAAATCGACTTCCAAGCAGATTACTATAAGAATCTGAAGGATCGAAGAGGAATTTTCCAAATCGATATCCAAGAAGGATTACCTCGGGTAGGGTCCAAACAAGGATCGAAGAGGAATAAGAGGAGTTGAACAAGGTAGAAAATTTTTACAGGTTGAGCACTGAAAAGTGCGATTATGCGATTATCCAAATCGACTTCCAAGCAGATTACTATAAGAATCTGAAGGATCGAAGAGGAATTTTCCAAATCGATATCCAAGAAGGATTACCTCGGGTAGGGTCCAAACAAGGATCGAAGAGGAATAAGAGAAGTTGAACAAGGTAGAAAATTTTTACAGGTTGAGCACTGAAAAGTGCTGTTTAAATTTGTTGTAGCTTTAGGTAGTAGTAACACTTTCTTAAGCAAAAAGCAAATAGATCCGCACGGCAAGAGAGCACGATGCGGACTGAAGAGTAACGGAATTCTTCACGGAATTGCACCACGTTTGCCAAACCGCTTCCACCATCTTGTTTAGCCAGAAAATCGAGCTGGCCGAAGCTACTCGGCATCACTACAATCTGGATAAGAAGCCTGGAACGAGAATTTTCAGCTGATGCAGTGGGTAATAGCGAAGGGAATTGCCAATTTTTTTTAGTAACCTTATTTGTACATGCTCAATCGAATAAACTTTACAGAGCCAAATTATCTTTTCCGTTATACATTATTAATGTCTTAAATCTAAATTTAAAGGATTTCAACCGAATACTCGCGGTCTTCTCGAGGTTAGTGGATGACAATTTTTTGGATGTGAAGAGAGAGAAGAGGATTTGAAATATGATATATGATACAAAAAAATCACTAAAGGGTGTCCACGATGAAATTGCCACACACAAAATTGATTCGCAAAATTCGAGTTTTCATCCGATTGCCATCAAATTTTCAGGGATTGAGAAATAACTATTAAACTTCATTTTACCATTTTACTCGTATTTTATTTACAGTCCATACGCAAATGCCCGCACCTTGGCCTTAACCCCGGCCATAAGATTCTGCACAACCTGTGAATCAACCGTTTTTTGCATGTAAACCCATACTTTCTTCAGTTCCTCGACTGTCTTCACTACCTTAGGTCGTTTAAGAAGGTGCTGCTTCATAATCGCCCAGTACTTCTCGATGGGGCGGTGCTCCGGAGTTTTGGGAGGGTTGAACATTTTCGGCACGAAATTGACCTTATTGTCCGCATACCACTTCAGCACGTCCTTGGAGTAGTGGCATGAGGCCAAATCCGGCCAGAAGATTGTTGGGACGTTGTGGGCCTTCAGGAGAGGAAGCAGCCGCTTCTGGAGGCACTCTTTTATGTACACCTGTCCGTTCATCGTGTCCTGGGTCACGAAAGGTGCACTCCGCTTCCCGCACGTGCAGATGGCTTGTCAAACCAGGAATTTCTTCGCAAATTTGGACATCTTCTGAGTGCGGACATGCTCCGGAACGCTGAACTTATCCTTGGCCGTGAAAAACAGGTTGCCGGGGATCTGTTTGAAGTCGGCCTTCACATATGTTTCGTCGTCCATGATGCAGCATTCAACTTTCGTCAGCATGTTGAGGTACAACTTCCTGGCACGGGTTTTGGCGGACTTGTTCTGCTTCTCGTCGCGATTAGGGGACTTTTGTACCTTGAACGTTCGAAGCCCAGCCTAAGTTTTGGCCTTCTGGACAAAACTTCGGCTTAGGTGCAGCTTCTTAGCCACATCCCTAACGGAGGCGTTCGGATTTCGGTTGAAGGCCCCAACTACGCGGTTGTGATTTTTGGTGTTGTACGGAATACTTTTTTCTTCACTTCTGGGCTTCCGATCGGTGGTCAACCGTTCCTCGAACCGCTTAATCACTCGCGACACCGTGGAATTCGCGATTCCCAACGTTTTAGCGATGGAACGATGCGAGAGATCCTTGTTCTCGTGATGAATGCGCAAGATTTTATCACGCACGAGCTGTTCTTTCGACTCCATTTCCGCGAGTTTTGATCACAGGACTTTAAAACTTGCAGGATGTAAATAATGCACTATGAACTAAATCCACCCAAATTTTCATTAAATTCTACCCAACGGTTAAAAAGTTAGAGCAATTTCATAGTGTGCCAATTTCATCGTGGGCACCCTTTATTTCTAATACATGTACCTAATTATATTCAACGTTATTTCAGCTCTGTAATTCTACAATTATTACAGAAAGAAAAAAACAAAAAAAAAACACACACACACACACACGCGTGTGCATACAAACTAAAAACAAGGTTAATCAACCTTACAATCTAAGGTTAATATCTTCAAGAAAAGATACATGAGTTTCATAAACTCCAGATCGCCTCCAGCCATAACATTCCGAATTGGAACGTTGGGTTGTCTACCTCGAGCCGAAGGGAATCGTTCAGCTCAGATTTGACTCCTCGATGCTTAGCACATGACCAAATAATGTGATCTGCGTCCTGGTAACCTTGTCCACATTCACAGAGATTGCTGTCCCCCAGCCAACACGGAACAACCCACTCGACCTACCTCCAACCCTTGAACAAAGGAATCTTCGCACGCGCCCGAGGATCGGAGGCGAATGCCACTTCGACTTGTTTCGTCTACTTACTACTCTCTGACGACTGTGCTGGGGAAGCAGCATATGCATGTAGGTTATTGGTGGATTTGTTAGTTAATTCGACGCGTTTGGACAATGCTGGACATTTACCAGTTATTCAATAGTTTTTTTTTTTGAAAATCAACATTCGGAAGCATTGTTATCGATGCGTAGCCATATTTCTGATCGATTGGTGATAAAATTATTGAAACTGGGAGGAATCGAACCACGAACGAAGCATTTATAAGACCTGAGCTTTCTTCACTGCTCTCTCCATGCCTCGGGTTATGAATAGGCTAAAAGCAAAAAAGAAGCGCTCATCCCCTCGCATACTCGACTTCGTTTGTTTTTTCTGCTGGAGAGAATCGAGGCAAGTGCGTGCGTCGTTCTACCATGTTATTCATAAAAATCAAGGCAAATGCTTTCTTGTGTAAATGAAAGCATAGATAGAGCACGGAATTAAAAAAATATTAAAAATCATTGCATCGTCTGCAAGGTCTACATTTAACATTCGCTGCGATGTTCATGAACAGAGGATAATAGGAAACGGAACTAACAGTGACTGTAATAAATTTTTGGTTTGCGTGTACAAAATTTATTAAACTGCATGTTGTTCTCATGTCCGTCTCATCGAAATAAACCACCCCTCAGACCCTCATAAAAATCACATATGTACGTTATGGACTAAACATTCTTCACCGAAAATTTCAAGTCATTTTGGTATAATATACTGAAATTTACAGCTGTTTATGTGTGTGCCATTTTCCACGAATACATCCTTTACAAACTATTCAGCTGCAATATTCTACCGTGAGTGTTTGGATTTTTTGAGTGGAGGAAATTAATTGAAATGGAATGAGTAATAAATTAGAGATTGAAGAAACAAGCTTGTTTTTTTTCGTTGGTTTGAATTGAATTGTTGTGCGAAGAAACCGATTGAATAAATTGAAAAAAGAAAACTATTACTCTGCAAGTATGCAAATAAAAAAAAATGACGTTGCTTGCTTCCTTAAGCATGATCAGAAAAACAAGGTATTGAAAACTATTAACAACGAAGCATATAAGCAAGAAACAGGCTCGCCATCTGATGTTGAAATAACACCGCTAAACTTACCAAGAAAAAGTGAAGGAACAAATCTAAAACGCAGCAGCCCGAACTAAGAGGCCGAAACAACCACGAGGACCAAGGGCACACCCTGGAAGTCGGCGTTCTCGCTGCTCCAAGTGTAATCGGTTTGACCACAAGCATGGAACAAGCCCAGTGACATTCAAGAACTGTGACAAATGTGGTAAACAAGGACACTGCGCCGCAGTTTGTTACAAAAAGAACGTTAATCGACTGATAGAACCCGAGGCGAAACCCAAAGCATTGGCGGGATGGTCGGATGAGGAACATGATAACAAGGTATAAGATGAGTTATACGACTTTTCATGATGTTAATACTGAATAAACACTCCTTCTTTAAATGATGGCTACAATTTTTTTCATTAGCATTATTCCAATAAAAGGGTGGGTGGCGTAATGATGTTGATAAAATTAAAATTGCTGTCATTCAGTTATTCATTATCATTAATTATTGCCAAAAAAAAAACTTTTATAACTTTTACCTTTTTACCGAAGGAGAGGGAAGATTTAAGATGGAAAATAACTATGTAGGTCATGACTTTTCATACACATTTCCTGACAGTTGGTGAAAGGTAATTTTGGATTCAAGCTACTGCCTTGGTAATTTGAACATTTATAAGCTGCGTCGTGGGTGATTTGCCCATAATTAATTTCGGTGGATTTTCACATTTCTGTTGTCAAAGGCTGAAAAAAATTCCAAGCACTTTTCACGACAATGCAAACGTGACGCATTTAGAATCCTTAAGTTGTTTGGCTGTTAAGAGCAATCCAAATTAGATCCAGATGTGACGCTGCGGCCAAGTGACAGCTAAAGTCTAACTGTCAAATTTACGTCAACAAATCGGAAATGGATGTAATTTGGTTATCCTTGTACAGTTGAATTGCAATTTGTTGAAATTTAATGCCAAAACTACCACTCATTGTGATTTCTTAATTGTTTCGTAAAAAGGACTAATTAAGCCTTTTAATTAAGCCGTTATACCATTTTTCAAAGGCTGATGAATCACGAGGAACGTTTGCTGACAAGCCGGAAAATTTTGGTATGCATTAGTATGAAATAGTCACATATAAAATGACATCGAAATGCATTACCGAAGTGGAAAGTATCGAAAGGTCACACTAGCTGAGGATTACTCCCATGCATTTTTAATGCATACTAAAGGTCATCCGTCTGAGAGAAGAAATTCGTTGCATTGCTGATTCGAACACACTTACTTTGGAATCAATATAACTGACACCGTTGAACTTTTAGCCTGTGACCTTTATCATCGGTAACATCGCTTGGGTATTTGACATAATTTTGTTCTGGAGGTACCGCTCATATCATTTTGCAAAGGCAGAATTTGTGATTTAATGTAGGGTAAATGACGACTTCAGCAATACCTTAACCTATTATCGTCAGGGGCGTAAACAACGTCTTGAGAGCTCAATTTTGGCATGTGCATAGATTGTATTTCAGAGCATCTATTGGAGTGCTCTAGGACGTTGTTTACCCCCTTGACAATAATAATAGGTTAAGGTATTATCGAAGCCGACATTTTCCCAATGTGTCACTCGAAAAAAATACATGTTCCTAATAATATTTATCGAGTCGTCAATTTGAAATGATTTGGAATGGCAGATGACATTATAATTTACGAATGACATTAAACAACACAACTAAATAATGGCATGCAATTAGTAACAGCATGTAACAAAAGAAAGCTGGAATTGGAAGGATTTTTATACGAAGATCACTCTGTTTTATTTTTATTATTTATTTAATTGATGTTTATTTCATGTAGAGGAAATGTCGGCTTCGGTAATACCTAAACCTATTATCCTCAGGGGGTAAATAAAATCCTAGAGCACTAAAATTTGGCCCATAGATGCCCTGAAATACAATGTATCCACATGCCAAAATTGACATGCCTGACGATAATAGGTTAAGGTATTGCCGAAACCGACATTTCCCCTATTGGATCACCCCAAAAGGCCAAAGCTTGTATACAAGCGCATCGTGTCAGACGTTGTCAAACACTTTCTCAACGTCTAACAATGCCATGGCTGTGGACTTGGATACAGCCCAGTTACTTCGGATGTTATTCATCACCCGTACTTGCTGATGATTTGTGGAGTGCTCCTGTTCCGGTAGGAGAATGTTGTTTTCCTTGACAAACCTTGAGCAAACGATTGAGGATGAATTTCTCGAACAATTTGCTTAGCGCTAAAAGGAGCTTAAGGGCAATTTTGAATCCTTACCGGGTTTGCGGATTGGTCTGATATTTGCTACCATTCAGAAGCTTGGAAAGAAGTTGCAGCTCCAAGCATCTGTTGAAGATAGTGTAATATGAAAAGACATAGACGTGATTAAAATAAATAATAATGCTTTGATGGTTGAAACGATTCTGTTTATTTTTAAATACTTTTGGTTACAAGTTACTGAAACTCTACATAGTACAATATCTCTACAATATTACATGTTATAGAGAGAGGGACGCTTCGAGATGTCTGAAATTATGATTTAAACTATGGGAGCCCAGTAAGAAGTTTTATCAGTAAAGAGAACTCGGCGCTTGACGCAAAGTATGAAAGAGAATGCGGCGCCAGCACTTATAACATGATGTGCTTGGGGTCGGTCGAACATATCGGTGCGTATGCAATAAATATTGGTTGGCTAATAGTCGTGTATGGGAAAAAATGTGTTTCGGAGTCAGATTACGTCTTGCTGTGTGGGAATCTGAATTTGGTTTTGTCTTGTGGTGACGAAAATGTTGGTCGTCATTATGTGTGACATGGGAAAATGTTTTGCAATAATTTTAGTTTGAAGTGGTTTTTTGCTCTTGTGCTGCTAAGCAATCAATTATAAAACACCACGTAGGCAATGGTCTGTAGTAAAGGGTGTACCGTTTAAAATCCGCACACACAAAATTCATTCTCAAAATTCGAGTTCTTATCCGATTACCACCAAATTTTCAGGGAGTAAAATTCAATGTCAACATTTCAAAGGGGCGCAATTGTTTTTGTAAACAATGGCTTTAGCCGTCGATTTCTCGCAAATAAAGGCTCACTCCTCCAAATTAGGAATGATAGCTAGTAGAGGAAACATTCCTATACCTGTGCGTGTAATTAATTTCCATGAGTGAGCTCTTATTTGCGAGAAATCGACGGCTAAAGTCAATGTTTACAAATGCAATTACGTCCCTTTGAAATGTTGGCACTGAATTAAAGTTACTTTGACTATATGTTTAGTATTACTTCTGCGTGAAGTCAACGATTTACATAGTTGAAGATGCTAATTTCAAATAACAGGCTAAAGTGTTAATTTTTATACGATATATGAGGAGATGAAAGTATAGAATTGATAGTTCCGTCAGAGTACGGCAGTGTGAACATTGTATTTAGAGAGTAGAAAACGAGCAAGGACAACTTTAGGAAGGTACAAATCGGTTTGATCATCTCTCTTTACCAAACTCCCTCGTTGGAGAGGGATGGTGAGGGGTATCCCCCCCCCCCCCGCCACAACTGGCAGCAGCAGCATCTACCCTACCCGCATGACAGGAGCACATACCGTGGTAGAGGTAACAATAGCTGCAATTTCCAAACCATCGACTGGATGCCTGCCTTGAGATAACAACTGGAGTGCGGTAAAAATCGGTAGAACTGTCGGTATTTGAGCGTGTCGGTGATCATCTCTTTTTCCCAGTGGTGGCGGGGTGGAATACCCCTCACCATCCCTATTCAACAGGGGAGTTTGGTAAAGAGAGATGATCAAACCGATTTGTACCTTCCTAAAGTTGTCCTTGCTCGCTTTCTACTCTCTAAATGCAATTTTCACACTGCCATACTCTGAATCAATTCTTTACTTTCACCTCCTCATCTATCGTATAAAAATTACCACTTTTGTCTTTTATTTAAAATTAAAGTTAGTTTTGGCATCATTCATTTAATTTATTTCGCCTTTATATCCGAATGCGCGAACCTTGGCCTCAACCCCATGGGTTCTGCAATAAGGTTCTGCACGGCCTCAGAATCGACAGTTTTTTTTGCATAATTAACCCATGCTTTCTTCATTTCTTCTTCATTCTTCACCACTTTAGGTCATTTTTTCAAGGTGCTCCTTCATAATGGCCCAGTATGTTTCTATTGGGCGCAGTTCCGGAGTGTTTGGGGTGTTCAGATCTTTCGGCACGAAATCGGCATCATTCGCGTTATACCACTCTAGCACGTCTTTCGTGTAGTGGCATGATGCCCAATCCGGCCAGAAGATCGTCGGACCGTCGTGAGCCTTCAGGAGAGTGAGAAGCCGCTTTTGGAGACACTCTTCCAAATACACCTGTCCATTCATGGTGCTTGCGGTAACGAAAGGTGTACTCCGCTTTGCGCAAGTACAAATCGCTTGTCAAATTATTAACTTCTTTGCGAACTTCAACATCTTCTGTGTCCGGAAGTTCTCGGAAACATCACACTTATCCTTGGCAGTCACATACAGGTTTCCTGGAATCCGGTTGAAGTCCGCCTTCACATATGTCTCGTCATCCATTGCGCAGCAGTGTGGTTTCGTTAGCTTCTGGTCGTACAACTTCCGGGCACGGCTTTTTGCGACCGTATTCTGTTTCTCGTCAGCTGTTTCTCGTGATGCCAGACACCGTGGAATTCACGATTCCCAACTTTTTTTTTTCCGATGGCACGATGCGACAGATCCTTATTCTCGAAGTACTCGTGCAAAACTTTTTCGCGCACGCACTTTTCTTCGGTTGCTATAAACCATATTACATCGCTATTTGATATAGCGATGCAAGCTTCCCAACAAACCATATCGTCATCAATGAACTCAATGATGACAGGTATAGGCGATGACCTGAAATGTTTGAATGACGATATGAAACAAATAAAAGATTTAACTTTAGACATCGCTTCACCCATGCATAACAACCCGATGTTGGGGTTGGAGATATTAGACGAGCTGAAATCTTTATCAGCGAATATAAATGAAATTGATTCCAAAATCAAAAATTGCACTTCAAAATCAGTTGACTCGTTGGAATAAGAGTTGAACAACATTAACAGTATGCAGGCGATAGATCACTCAGGCTGGCGCCTTCTTGGTTCCAGAAAGGTATGGAAAGCTGACTGGACAGAATACGATAACCGTAAACTGTATAGATTAAATCAGCAAAAACAAGCTGAAAAGCACGAAAGCGAAAAAAAAACAGGCACGCAATAATATCAACAACCATGCGCACTCCACTGCCACTCACCAGAACAGAAGGAATGATTACGGCAACAATAACAATCACAGCAATAATAACTGCAACAATGACGGAGGTCGCAACCGCCTTCTCCCACCGGACAGGATTCTTCTAGCGGCAGCAAAAGAGAGATTCTCTAAGCCGCCACAGTCAACGTTCGATGCATCAAACAGCCTCCGGCCCATACAGTTTCAGCGAGCAGACATTTTGAATCCATACCCTGACGAATTTCAACCTAATCACGGCAATCAACCCAACTGGACGAAACCTGGATGTGCTTCTACTTTATCATGTGAGGCATGCTATGCGCAACACTCGTGTTTTTGGCACCATTGACAGACTTCGTAGAGGAAGCAATCAACCATAGCACTACCGAACCCGACGAACAATACATTTTATCCAATTTGACGAATTCCGAACAGCTTGAAGGAATGGTAAATAGTTTTTATACTAACAGCTATAACGATACGTTAGTTCAAAGCCAACCAAATTTTACAACTGAGGCAGTTTTTACAGCCTCCTCTCAACTAGAGTCAAGTGAAATTATAGTATATTGCCAAAACTTCAATCGCATGAGAAATGCATTGAAAATGAACGAAATACATAAAAAAATTGTAGTTTGCTCCTTTGCAATAATTTTGGGTTCTGAAACTAGTTGGGACGAATGTGTTAGAAGTGAGGAAGTATTCGGAAACAATTACAATGTTTTTAGGGATGACCGTGATTTGCATTCGTCGGAAAAGAAGTCAGGAGGTGGAGTTCTTATATAAGAAGCTATATAGCTATATAGCTATTTCTACAAAATTTAATCGTCGCAGCTACAAAGTTTAGAGAATTTGAACATGTATGGGTGAAAGTGCATATGGCTGGTGAAACACACATATTTGGCTCGGTGTATTTCCCCCCCAACGATGCCCTTAAAGAAACATATGAAAAGTTTTTTAATATTGCTGAAGAAATTACAGCTAGTCTTCGGCCTGAAGTAAAAATTCATATTTATGGAGGCTTCAACCAACGTACTATTGACTTCATTCCAGACTCTGAAAATGATACTATTTTACTTCCAATCGTTGGGGAAAATGAAACACTTCAGTTTATTTTTGACAAAACTGCTTGTTTAGGTCTTAACCAGATAAATCATATAAAAAATCATCAAAATTGCTATTTAGATCTGCTATTGACGAATATTCAGGAAGATTTCTGTGTACCGATTCACTGCATCCATTATGGAAAAACGAAGCGTTTCACACAGCAATCGAATTTTCTTTATTTGTGCATGAATATAAAAGACCCTACGATTGTGAGTATGAAGAGGTTTTTAATTATCATTCTGCAAATTACGAAAATATTAAATTTAGATTAAGTAACATAAATTGGCAAACGATTTTTAGGAATGAAGAAAATGTTGAAACTGCTGTTGACGTCTTCTACAAAATAATATTTGAAATAGTATTTGAAGAAGTTCCATTAAAAAGAAGAAAACGTCATAGTAACTCAAAACATCCTGTTTGGTATAACAGTCGAATTATAAACTTAAAAAATTGAAAGCAAAAGGCACATAAGGCTTATAAAAAGCAAGGCACCAATGAAAATTTGGCAAACTATTTGCGTATTTGCGATGAATTAAATATGACAATTGATATTGCATTTGAGGGGTACAATTCAAGAACCGAACTCGAAATAAAATCTAGTCCAAAAAAATTCTTCTTCTACGTTAAAACTAAATTAAAATCAGACAATTTTCTATCAAAAATGCATTTTAATGAAACGGTTGGTGACAACGCAGCCGATATCTGCAATCTATTTGCTACTTCCTTTCATGAAATTTACACCTCTTTTTCAGAAGATGATCGTGATCGTGATTATTTTGAATTCATCCCAGAATGTATTAGTGATATACAAGTTAATTTGGATGCTTCCAAAGGCTTTGGGTCAGACGGAATCCCACCAGTATTTATGAAGAGCCTGGCACTGGAACTTACAGCTCCATTATTCTGCCTTTTCAATATGTCACTAGATTCTAGAATCTTCCCAAAAACATGGAAAAGCTCTTTTCTAGTGCCTATTTTCAAAAGTGGCAAAAAATCTGACATACAAAATTACCGAGGAATTGCTATTATTTCCTGTATCCCAAAGCTTTTCGAAGCGATCGTCAATGAAAAACTATTCAATCAGATCAAAAACAGAATCACTAACATGCAACATGGTTTCTTCAAAGGACGATCAACTAATACAAATTTACTTGAATTCGTCAACTATTCTTTGGTTGCAATGGATAATGGAAACCATGTAGAAGCACTCTATACCAATTTTAGCAAAGCATTTGATCGTATTGATGTACCCATGCTTCTTTTCAAATTACAAAAAATAGGAATTGAACCTGGACTTCTCAAATGGCTTGAGTCATATTTAACTAATCGCCAACAAATAGTTAGATTCAAAGGTGAAAAATCAAACCCTATTACTGTTACTTCTGGAGTCCCCCAAGGCTCGCATCTAGGCCCTCTTTTGTTTATTTTATTTGTAAACGACATCTCCTTTATTCTTAAAAACATAAAAGTTTTAATCTATGCGGATGACATGAAGCTCTTTCTAGAAATAAGAAATAAAGAAGATATTCAGACATACCAGATTGAAATAAACTTATTCTATGTTTGGTGTAACAAAATTCCTCCTGCAACTAAACACTCAAAAATGTAAATCAATAGCTATTTGTAGAAAAAGAAACAAACCAGAAAATACAATTGATAAATTTGCCTTTAACAAACTTAATAATTGTATAAAAAAAGTGCGAACTCGAAATATATTTACTACAAATCACTATCGCACAAATTATGCCAAATTTGGTCCACTAAATCAAATTATGACTGCTTACAATAAACATAGTGAAGCTATTGATTTTATAATGACAAAACCAGATTAAAACAGTACTTTAATTCTATTCGTAATTTTAACACATGACTTGACAATAATAACAATAACTTGATAACAACGTTTCAAAAGCTAGAGCAATTTGAGTGTGCGGATTTTAAACGGTACCCTTTATGGGAACATTCGATTTGGAATGTGGGAATGTCTAGTTATTGTCAAATGTATCAATGTAAGGATTTATGTACTGTGGGAAAATTTTGAGCCTTAGAGCACAAGCTAATTAAGGCTTGAGGATAATGTTTCATGTTACTATCTGGGATGCTACAATAGTGGTCAAAAGAAACTGCACTTTCATGCTGAGTCTCTTCAAGATTAAGTTGATTATGCCGTCAAACCCGGGAGCCTTCATATTCTTTGTGCATTTCAGCACTAAGCGAATCTGTTGTACTGTAATCGTATCCACCGGAGGCACGACACAAGGGGAGGTACCTAGGTTTTGAACGCATTGTTAAACTTGATCTTCGAGCGCACTTTGAATAGTCGAGCCAAGCAAATGCAATGAAGCGACATGTTCGCTGCTTTCTCCTGTGGGTGATTTAGAGCCGATCATCATCATATTCGTCTCTGAGAGGTGGAATGGGTTTGGGATGAGTTTTTAAAACCTTGGCTACCTTCCCAAATAGTCTGGAGGGGTCGTCCAGATTCTGGACCATATGCCCGATACTTTCATAACGGAGTGAGTCCAGTCCTCTGAAACTGGCGTCTACGAACAATTATCAACCGAATCAGTAATTGGGTGTCACCATCAATAAGAACAAACTTGCACCTCACAGGAACTTGTCTAACAAATGCCTCTTCAGCCATGGATATGGCCTGTTGGAGTCCTTCTAACGCCCGACAGGATTTGAAGTTTTTTCGGGTAGTTGTATCGTTAGTTGATTGCTGTGCCATACAAGCTGACATCGACGCGTTACTACACTGGTGCAGGCTAAACGGAATGGATGTAAATGCCCGAAAATGTAATGTAATTTCTTTCTATCGAACAAGGATGGCGACCATTTTCGATTATAGAATGTTGACAAACTAGTATCGACAGGATGAGCACTGCTAAAGATCTGGGTGTGCTACTTGAAAGTAAGCTGAGGTTTACCCAACACATAGCTGCAACGACCGCCAAGGCGTACGCAGTGCTTGGATTCATCAAACGAAACACGCAGCAGTTTGAAGCCATTCATTGCTGGAAAAGTCTCTACTGCGCGCTGGTACGCAGCATACTTGAATATGGAGTGCTGGTGTGGGCGCCATACCATGTCGTTCAGATTAACCGGATCGAGCGTATTCAAAGGAACTTTCTTCGATTTGCACTTCGTTTACTTCCGTGGAATGATCCGGTTCGATTACCACCCTACGAGCATCGCTGCGCCTTGATACATCTACCGACCTTGGCTAGTAGGAACGATCCGGCGTGCAGATTTTCTCCGCCTTCCTGTGCACCGTACTCTTTATGGACAGAACCATCCGTTGGATGTTTGTTGTCGTTTTAATGAAGTATTTGTCCTTTTTGATTTTAATATATCTAAGACAATGTTTAGAAATAGGATTAGTGAAAATCAATATCTGTCTGTACGATCAGTTCAAAGACTAGTAAAATAAATAAATAAATAAATAAATAAATAAATAAACAATTCGTGACATTAAAATGAATTCTGCAATTTTTGTGATAGCAAACCAGTCTCTCTGCGATTTTTGCAACATCATTTTATGTTTCCGTGATTCACGAAAATCGCTAAATCCGCGCCTGTTGTAACAACCCTGGAACAGTGACGGTGTGGCTTCTTTACTACTTCTCTGACTGGAGCGCTCTTGCCGGGTGTTGTGTTAGGGAAAACGCTTTTGGCAGGCAATCGGTGATAATTTTGATCACCATTTGTGTAATTTTCAATAGTGACCTGTTGAAAAATGTATAGTGTTCATTTTAGCAGATTTATATAGAATTAAAATCCATCTTTTCGTAACGCGGTCGGATTTTGTTATTGTTTTAAATGGCAGCCCCAATATGTTTCCAAAAGACGTAATCCTACGTCTTAAAAACACTTGACACCTGATTTCTTGGTTAAAAATAATATACAAATTGATTTTAGACGGATACACTAGTAGGGGAAACACTCCTATAGTTGCGGTACGTTAGAAGCGTTAGGTTCCTATAGTTGTGTATGGAGACGCAATACACAACTATAGGAACCTAACGCTTCTAACGTACCGCAACTATAGGAGCGTTTACCCTATATAAACTAGCGGCGATAAGTCGTGCTACACCGCAAAGCAGCATAACCAACACAACGGTGCGTTTGCTACGGTACGGCTCTAGCAGATTCTGGCTCATTGTGACGATTTCAAGCGCTCTTTGACAGCAGTGGATGAAAGTAGAGGTTGAAACTGTCCTACCTCGCTTACTATTTTCCATCTGCTTCTGTATCCTACCGTACCGACTCATTACATGTCCAACGGTAGTTTTGGTTAACTCCATATACTTTGGACTCTCCAGTTGGTTTAGCAGATCCGGCTCGAAGGAAGGAATTATTTCCACTTTTCTAAAATTCTATATGGGGATTTTTATTATTTACTGCCAATGGCGTCGTCTGTGTAAAAAATTGTCTTGATGGTTCAGACTTCAGACTCTCTCGATTCACTGACCTCCTTGAGTGATACACACTTTAAACAGATTCATCTAATTGTAACGAAAATCGGCAAAGTAATTCGTTGAACACATCAGTAAATAGAAATAATACTGAAATCAGCAATCGCGTTTACTGAGATTTCGGTATTGGCCTCATCAATTGCCGAATTTCGGTAATACAGCTGTCGCCATTTTTCAGAAGATTGAAGTCAATCGTTGTCTGCGTCTTTTGGATCGAAATCAACTTTAAATCGCGGAACAATGAGTGAATTTCTGGTTCAAGTGCGAAAGAATGACATAAGGATCTACGATCTTTTTCGTAAGTACGCAATTGTTGTTAATATTGCTAATATTTTTTAGGATAACTCGTCTTCTTTTTTTTTGGTTATGTTGAAGAATTTCAGCGGTATATACACATGCATATCCGGAATACGCATTTCAATCCAAAGCCTTATTTTACGACTGCTTTTTCCCCAAATGTAAATCCCGATACAATCATTTCAAGTCTTTGAAGCGTCATATATTACGAAAGCACCCTGTTCTCTGTTTTGTTTCAACCGTTTCCACGGAAACTTCAGATCACGATTTTGGAGCTGTTCCATTGCTTGATTCAGAAGATGAACTTTTAGAGGAACTTTGTGTCAAAAAATCAAGGGCCGAAAATATGAATAATTCCCCGAGTACTTCCTAACGCATCTTAATGATTCCAGAGGCCGACAGCTGTTCGTTGAACCGGATCAAGGAATGTGTATCGCTTAGTATTTGTCGTCTTTAAAAGGACGTTTCCCTTCCTCAATCAAAAGTAAATGAGATGATTACATTTTGCGAAACATTGGTTCAGATGTTGGGTGAATATTTATAATACATTTCTGCCTCAAAATGGTATCGATCAGGCATCTAAGGAAACTGTACCTTTCTTAAACTTGTTTCATCTATCGGATTTATTTTCGCATGTATCCACCATCGCAAAGCAAACACAATACCTAAAATAACTATTTTTCACATGACAATCTTTCTATTTTGACGTAGGACTACGTCTTTGATTTCTATATGGGGGTACACTTTGTGAAAACAGAAAATGGAACATGTAACAAATTAAGAAAGATTTTGAACGTTAATAACTCAGCTGCCCCTGGTCTAATTTCAATACTTTTATCACCAATCGATCAGAAATATAGCTACGCATCGATAACAATGCTTCCGAATGTTGATTTTCAACAAGAAACTAGTGAAACACTGGTAAATGTCCAGCATTGTCCAAAAGCGTCGAATTAACTATTAAATCCACCAATTACCTGCATGCATATGCTGCTTCTCCAGCACAGTCGTCAGAGAGTAGTAAGTAGACGAAACAAGTCGAAGTGGCATTCGCCTCCGATCCTCGGGCGCGTGCGAATAGGGAGGATGGAATTGCGTAATATTTTGCACACTCATCGCCGTACTCAGAACCACACGCTCCCAATGACCACACCACTGTGTGGTGGTGTTCGGTCGTCGAAATTAGTAGCAGCAGAAGCAGCAGAACTAACTAGGATTTGTTTTACTTCATATTTCACTTTCGAGTGTTAAGACATCGTCTCCCGCAAAGTTTAAATTTTTCCCTCTACCAACACATACATCAGGGCTAGATAGATCTCCACAGGATCTATAGAATCCACGCAATTTCAAAAAACCAAAATGCACAGCATTACGAAAAGAGGTAAGGTTTCGACCAATAGCAGATAGATTTTAATTCTAAACAAGCCAAACGATTGGAAATTTATCTACCAATCTGCTAAAATGAACACTTAGTTAATTTTCAATAGGTCACCATTGAAAAATACCAAATGTCCAACTGTTGCAATGGTGATCAAAATTATCACCGAATGTCTGAAAACAGCGCATTCCCTAACACAGACTTCAAAATCGAATTCGATGCGGTCCCACTGAGCGATGCTCATTAAATCACCGTAAGTGGTGGTGTCCAGTGCAGCAGCAGCAGTAGCAGCAGCAGCAGCAGCAGCAGGAGTGGTTTTAACAACAACGAAAGGCTGCCTGCAAGCAGCGAACTGCAGAGCTCATATGAGCAACCAAAGAGAAGGAGTCCCACCGCTAGGCTAGGATCGGAATCAGTAGCTCGTCGTGCTCAGCTCAGCATTACTCAACCATCACTACAAAACGGTCCTTTTCAGGACCACCATAAATTTGTTAAGAGTATTATTTTGAAATTTGTCAAGGTCATCAGTTCCCGCAAGCAGTTAGCTATCAAGGCTCAAACTGTATCTATAGAAGGTGTGGAATTGTAGGCCCGAATGTATTGGTGAGATTAATCATCGTCCGACCATTTTCCAGAACACTTTGAATTTGAGAGAAGTGGGAATAATTCGCTATGGGTGTATATTCAGTCCCCAGAAAGCCAATAAAATCAAATTGTGAGAAAATTAGCTCTCACGAGTTTAATTTCTCGAAGTCCCTCCTTTTTTACATGTTCTGCACAAACGATACTTTCCGCCACGCCCCATTCATATAATTTTGAAGCAAATCCTGTGAGGGGTGAATTGAATACACTTTAATACCAAAATGCATAAAACTTATAAATTCATAAATAACAAAAAAATCAAAGTACACCTTTTAAAGTCGTAGATGAATCGAAAATACTCAAGATGACAGTCCCTTGGATTCTCTTACAAATAAAAAAACGGAAAGAGTTAAGATAATTGATGATTGATCAATTAAAAGAACTAAATGTTAACATTTGTTCCGTCCACTAGCGGTCCTACGCCAAACTTCGTTCGTGCCCCTAGGCACAGACCCTTCTACTTTTTTTTATATTCCTTAACGCAAGTAAACAAAATTGAAAAAAAAATTAAATGGTTGTGTCCTAGGCACGACCGCAGTTATGACGTAGAACCACGCAAAATTGATGTTTGTCATCAATTTTTCACTGTTATACTTATTATTATAAATGGGGCGGGGCAGAAAGCTCCTTTTGTGCAGAATATGGAAAAAAGGATGGACTTTGGATGTTAATCGAATTGCATATAGAGAGGTAACAGATATGTTTTATAGTCCGTTGAATGTAATCTATCGAGTGTATGTCTCCTGTTAAGCAACTGTTTTTTGAAAATGTTGGCTCTCCATGTAAAAAATTAATTGTTTATACATAATTGTGGTTTGCTTAAAATTTATTTCCCGGAAAAAATGATCTTCAAAGTCCATGTCTTTTTCGGGTTATTGTTAAGGGGGCGGGAGAGAGGTTGTTGTTAAGGGGGATACCCCCTTGACATGCATATTTTGTCATTCTCATTCCTCATTGTGGTGGACACGCCGTGATCCACCTTTAGCCGCTGATTTGGTCCTACTTTCTGCAGGACCTAGTACCACGCCGTGCGAAGCGGTAATGAGCAGAGGCAGGAGAGCAGCGCTGATTTATATCTTTTCAGGTTCAAGCAGAATGATGTGCAACCAAGTGGTATTCATTTATGATGACTGGGTTTGGGAAAAAGGTTTATTTAATGAAAACAGTAATTTAATTATCATTTGGACATTTTCAAAAGTTTAATTACATAAGAAATTGGAAAAATATTTTTTTCAGAAGGTTCGTAATGTAATATCCTATCGATTGGCGTATTTGGATTTTAATTTCATCTATTAATGACAAAGTCACAAGCGTTCAAAACCTAACACTATTTCACCACACATATTTTTTGATTTGTACCCCAGCATAGTCAAAACCGAGATTCAGTATTTTTACCGTAGGGATGCTTTTGCCGAGCAATCAGTTGTTTTTTTTTTTACTGAGATTTTCGGCAAAAATTGACAACCGTGAATTTTATGATTACCAAGATTCTCGGTAATTTTGAAGTTTGCCGAGATGGTTACCGAGCACTCAGTGGTGCCTATCTCGGCAATTGTTTTGCCGAGATTCGGCCTAAGAAACTTAGTGTGTGCCTCATAGCTTCGAACAGTGTTTGCCTGTACTAGTGGAAGCGATTTGACAGACTATGCATGAAGATTTCCGTTACTCTGTTAAGCATTATCACCGAGCTCCGACTTTTTCCACTGCCGGGCGGGTACTGATGGTGGATGCGATTTGGCAGAAGCATTTTGGTGCGACGTGTAAACTAGCGCTACAGTACTTGTTCGTTAACTGGGCTAATAGCGCAGTCCAGCTAGCGAATTCCACTCGCTGAATGGGCTGACTTGTGAAACGTCAAAAAACACTGAGGGGAACTTTGATGAATAGTTTGATCTAGGTTAAAAAATTTATTGTGCAATGAATTGAAATAGTGTAAAGTTTGATATAGTTATTTTCACAGCATTCAATTTCGCGAGTTAAGAAAGGCTTAACGCTTTCGTTAAAAAGCACTGATTTCAGCGTGAAATGAAAATAATTTCAAGTTTATTTATATTAACACTTAATATTCCATTCGAATGCCCCCTTCGCCAATTTTGACAATGAAATGTCAAATTAAATGTGACGTTTATTCTTGACGTATGGCTACCTAGTTAAAAAAAACGTTAGCGAACAAGTACTGTATAGTTTAGTGTAGTATCCCTTTCTAGTACTTCTACTAAAATGTTCGTTTATTTACTTATTGTCAGAGCGTAAAATTATTTACTGCCTAGGCTGAGTGTGAAAGCACTGCACTATTCAATCCCTTGCTCTGTGCAGACCGTTTGTACCAAACGGTTAAGGACGAGACAATGAAAGAGCCAACAAAAACATTCAGTCACTCACGAGCAGGCGACGCACACCGCTTGCCTTCGCTCACACAGCATGTAATTGAATCATTTTTCCATAGAAAATGTACGCTCAGTTATTCAAAACAAGTATTGGGTACCATCACGGCAGAATAAACGTGTTGACTGAGTGCTCGGCTGTCAGTGACTCGTTTACCTCTCAATCATTCAGACTCTCACGAGGCAGCGAATAATGAGGCAGATGGCAGTTCATATTCATATCAAAATGACTCAATGAAGCTGACTGTTTTGCGCACAGCTTATTGTCTTGTACTTATTGTACATTTCAATTGACTTAGCCTGAAAGTTTTTCATCTTTGGTGATTATGTCTGTTGAAAGTTACTGTTTGATTTTAGTTTTACATTGTAATAGTTAAATTTTGCTTTTAAGGAAAGCATGTCAGTTTTTCGAAAATTGGAAAAAATGGTGTCACCCGAAAAGCAACGTCGCGAATTGATTTTGCGCAAGCACCTGGAAAATCCTCAACTCTCTCATCGGGACATAGGAAAATAACTCGAAATCGTGCAGTCAACGGTGAGTCGTGTGATTAAACGTTACTACGAAGCTCTGAGCATCCAACGGAAAGAAATGTGATCAGGATCACAAGCGTGTCGTGGAAGCGTTTAAGCGGGATCCCAATACTTCCGTCAAGGATGTGGTTAAAAAGTTGAATCTGTCCAAGTCTTTCGTTCGGAGAGCCAAGGACTGGGAGGGACTGCACGTACAAAGTGCAGAAGGCTCCAAATCGTGACGAATGACAAAATACGGTGGGAAAGTCACGGGCCCGGAAACTGTGTACCCAGATGCTGACGAAGCCTCATTGTCTCATCATGGATGATGAGACTTACGTCAAGGCGAACTTCCGAAAGCCTCCGGGGCAACTGTTCTTCACGGCCAAGCGCAAGTTTGATGTTCCGGAGGAAGTAAGGAAGCAAAAACTTTCAATGTTTGCCATGAAATAAAGGTTTTGGCAAGCAATTTGCTCATGTGGCAAACGGAGTGCGCCGTTCGTGACTACCGGGACTGTAAACAAAGAGATATACCCCAAGGAGTGTCTACAGAAGCGTCTGAGTCAGAGTTTGTTATTCTCCAACATTTTATTTCCATTTTATTTCCATTTCGTCAAGCCAGTGTAGACTACATACAACGATTATTACAATGTTTACTTACATACTATGCATTAATTCTATTTTGTTTTAGCTTAGTTTTTATTTGCTGCATGGACATTGTGATGTCAACAGTTCCGCAATGCAAATTATTTAGGCGCATCATTCGATTGATTGGGCTATTTTTTGCATAGTTTGTTCTGTACGATTTTTCTGAAAATAAATTCCGTGTTCTAAGATATCGGTGTGTAAAAGTTTAATTGTGCGAGAATTTCTGCCGAATCTATGCGCATTGAAATAATGTCGTTGATGAAGAAAAGCATTGCAAATTGGCGGCGCTCCTTAAGTGTTTGTATATTGATGAGCATGCAGCGCGCTTCATAAGATGGTAATGGAAATGCAGTCCAAGTCAATTTACGCATATAAAAGGAATTGTTTTTGGACAGATTCTATGTGTTCTTCGTGTATGGAAATGTATGGATTCCATACTAGGTGGCAGTATTCCAGAATTGGCCTTACATATGTGGTTTATAGTAGCTTAATAGTGTATGGGTCTTCGAAATTTTGACTGAACCTTTTAATGAAGCCTAGCATTCTGTTTGCTTTACTAATGATAGTATTATAATGTTCTTTAAAAGTTAGTTTGGAGTCTAGGATTACACCTAGATCTCTCACAATTTTGCTTTTTTCTACTATTTGGTTGCCTAATGATATTTCCATATGCGGTGTTTCAATTTTTCTGCTAAATGCTATTGCAGTACAGTTTTTTACGTTCAGTTGAAGTAGACTTTTACTACACCAGATGTGGAATATATTGATTTCATTCTGGAATTTTTCGGCATCGCTAGAATTACTTATTTCCACAAAGAGCTTCATGTCGTCTACATATACAAGCAATTTTATTTTTTTAAGTATGTAGGAAATGTCGTTTATGTAAAAAAAAAAAAAAGCATGAGCATGATTGACCGCCCACGGTTGCTGCTCTGTTATTACCAGATCAGCTGCAATTACACAGAGAACCAACAGATGATGTTTGGGACTAACATTCATCTTCACTGGCGTGCACAGGGTGGGGCAAGGTGGGGCAATTACCCCCCCTTTTAAAAATAATTTTTTTATTTCCACATTTACAAAATTATGATATAACATAATTTGATTTCTGGATAACTTGATTTGAAGGTAAAATAACATGATTTCATTATATAAGGGCACTGAAAACCTTTTATTGCGTCAATTCCTTTGAAATTGTGCCTGAAAATTGCACCACAAAGGTGCATGAAGGGACAAACTTCAATGAAATTTGTTGGTCAAAAAATTTCACCACAGTGGTGCATACAAAACATTTCTGTTGCAATTTTTTTTAAATGGAGGGTTAAAAGAAGAGGATAAATTTAAGGTTGAAAAAATCACCGTGTGGTACATCGAAGAAAAAGCTTTTTATTGAAAATTTCTGGTGTAAAAATATAATCAAGGTGGTGCTTGGAAAGACTATTCAAAATGAATAGCTCTAGTGGAAAAATTGAATCACGGAGGTGCACATTTAACTGAAAATTTCTGGTGGAGAGTTCGCAACGCTGTGGTGAATGTAGATGCAAGGTTTATTCATTTTTCTGGTGCATAATTTGCATCGTTCTGATGAATGCAACCTTCATTGAAAATTTATAGTGGAAAATTTGCACCATTCTGCATGAAGAGCAAAGTCTGAAAAATGCACCACAAAGGTGCATGGTGAAACAAACTTCACTGAAAATTTTAGGTGCACCATTGTGGAGAATGGAGGAGCAAGCTTTATAGAAAATTTCTGGTGCAAAATTTGCATCGAATTGATAAATGAAATGAACAGAAAGTTTCTG